>NW_020175821.1:10945159-11049043 GCF_003031525.2 Neophocaena asiaeorientalis asiaeorientalis | reverse complement strand
CACCAGGGAAGCCCTCTTGCTAATTTTAAAGCGAAGGTTTGGGGCTTCCCTGGTGGCGCAGTGGTTGAGAATCTGTCTGCTAATGCAGGGACACGAGTTCGAGCCCTGGTCTGGGAGGATCCCACGTGCCGCGGAGCGGCTGGGCCCGTGAGCCACAACTACTCAGCCTGCGGGTCTGGAGCCTGTGCTCTGCAACAAGAGAGGCCGTGCTAGTGAGAGGCCTGCACCCCGCGATGAAGAGCGGCCCCCGCTCGCCGCATCTAGAGAAAGCCCTCGCACAGAAACGAAGACCCAACACAGCCAAAAATAAAAATAAATAAATAAATTAATTAATAATAATAATAAAAAGCGAAGCTTTGCTGAAATTATTTCAGCATTTCAACCCTGGCCATTTTCCATAGGAGGGCTCTGATAATAGTGTCTAACTCTTGCGAGCAGGGCATGACTCCCAGAACAACCCAGTTTCCCTGGAATCAAACAGCTGAGGGCTTAGGGTTCTAGCGTAAAGATTTTTATGTTTATTAGAGGGCACTAAAAAGACACAAGGATTACATATATAAACGTGAAAAAGGTATTACACGTTACCAGATGACCTTCAAAACCACAAGTGAGGCTTAAGGTCTAGGACATGGTTGTTATACATTTAGAAAACATTTCACAAAAACCGTCTTCTCAGGAAAAAAAAATCCAGCCCCAATATTTATTATAAGCTCTGACCCATCCCTGCTAGATTAGGTCAGTGATTGTACTTGGTTTGCATTGTTAATGCCCTTGTATGACAGGCATCAAGTTCTCAGGCCACTTTTTCATGGCGACAGCTGCTGGGCTTCCTTTATAAAAACGCTGGTGGGGATACTTGCGGAGTGATGTTATAATTCTCGCTGAATGTGTCTGTCCTCTTCTGTGTCCTTTCTGACTCAACAGGGCAGCTGGACACAGTGGACCTGAACAAGCTAAATGAGATTGAAGGTACCCTGAACAAAGCCAAAGATGAAATGAAAGTCAGTGATCTAGACAGGAAAGTGTCTAACCTGGAGAATGAAGCCAGGAGGCAGGAGGCTGCCATCATGGACTATAACAGAGACATTGAGGAGATCCTGAAGGACATCCGCAACCTGGAAGACATCAAGAAGACCTTACCCTCCGGCTGCTTCAACACCCCGTCCATTGAAAAGCCCTAGCGTCTTCCTTTAGGGAGCCACTGTGAGGCCACAGAGTGCCTTAACACAAAGATTACATTTTTCAGACCCCCCACTGTCTGCTGCTCTCCACCACTGTCCTTTTGAGCCAGGAAAAGTCACAAAGTTTAAAGAGAAGCAAATTAAACACCGTGAATCAGGAACAAAGGGTTTTATCTAATAAAGTCTCTCTTCCACTTAATGGTGGTCCCTTAGACCCACCTTTCCCTTCTGAGTCGCCTAAGGACGTGGCATCCTGCGTTGCTATACAGTGGCTTAAACCCTTCGTGGGAACCGTTGTGGGCCAGGGCTGAGCCAGTAGCCCTCCCTTTCTCTCTGATGCCAACAGAACCTCCTCAGTCTCAGTACTCTTGTTTCTATGAAGGAGAAGTTTGGCTACTGACAGTAGCATTGTGATGGCCAGTATATCCAGTCTATAGGTAAAGAAAATGCATCCACATCTCCTGCCCCTCCTCCTTTTAAGCAAAAGGAAATACACATCCTGTGCCAAAGGTATTGGTCATTTAGAATGTCGAGAGCCATCATCTGTTGTTTTAGCTGTTTTGAGTTTAGGACACTGAGCCATCCCACGGGTAAGGATGCAATGATTTATGACAGTCTCCAGGACAATGTGAGACTGCAGAAGTAGGCCGAACGTTTTCTCAGATGTTAATAATTGACTAGGAAGATAAACTTTTTTTCAGATCTTTGGGCAGCTGATAATTTAAATCTGGATGGGCAGCTTGCACTCACCAATAGACGTCTTCTATTCCTATAGATGGAATTTATGCAGAAGAAATAGGGATATGATAACCACTAAAGTTTTTTCCAAAATCAAACTAATTCTTAGAGCTTTTTTAGAATATTAGTCTTGGAACTAGTGTTGTTACCTGGCAGAGAACGGGTGGTCCTTACGATCTTGACAAAACAAAAGAAAAGCCTCCTTGTCCTATAGTCTTTTCTAGCAAAGGGATAGAACTTAGATGCAGCTTGTATTGTCAGGATCCCACATATCCATTTTTCTTCCATTGGGGAGAGATGAAACATTTGACCCTTAGCCTCAGTTTTCTCTTGATGTTCCCATCTTGTAGAAACCCCTCAAAACACATTGTTTGCCAAATCCTGGTGACAAATACTTGCACTCAGTATTTCACACAGCTGCCAACACCATCTCGTTCCTGCACTTTGTGATTTAAACCCACCTCTAAACCTTCCCTCTAAGCGTAGAGGGAAGACCCTTACATGGAGTTTCATCGTGAGCTTCTCAACTTCTGACCCTCAGCTCTGTGGTTTTCTTCTAAGGTCACAGCGTGACGATTCTCTGCCACAAACCCCTTCCTCCTACCAACTCGCTTTCGAGATTCATATATAGCCTTTAACACTATGCAACTTTGTACTTTGCGTAGCAGGGGAAAGAAACTATTATCTGACACACTGGTGCTATTAATTATTTCAAATTTATATTTTTGTGTGAATGTTTTTTTGTTTATCATGATTATAGAGTAAGGAGTTTATGTAAATATCCTTGGTCCTGTTTCTAGAATGGCACTGTCCGTTCACTTCTTCACTTCATTTTTCCTCTTCACTGGCACAGCGTGTCTGTATACCTCCTTCCCTTCCATCTGCGGTTCTTTGGATTGGATTTGCTCCCTGTTGCTTTGCCCTTCGCCTTGTGCTTGCGGCATGTCCGTTGTCTGACATTCACATCCACCTGCTTTCCTCCACACACAGCCGCGATAAAGAGGTACCTCGAACCCTCTTCCATTGCAGTCCTGGTGGTCCTCAACCACAGCACGTTGTTGTTCTTAATGGCTGCCCCAGAGCAGGAACGCCAGCTGCACAGGGAAGGATGGAATTAGGAAAGTCTGCCGAAGGGCATCTTTGCCATCAATGTGAGCCGAGCCAGGAGTGAGTGAGAAATGCCCCCTGGCAGTTGTTGGAGCTGGATGGGGTCGTTTTTATAAGGGGTGCATAATTACTGGAGTGCCCGTTGTGCATCAGGGATCATGCTGCAGATAGAGTGGGAGAGGTGGTCTGCCGTAGTTCTTCCCCTTTCCCTCTCCTCCTTGCATCCCAGAGTTGACTTACTGGTGTTTAGACCTGGCATCCTCCTAAGCTTTCACTCCATTCCTCTTCTCAGGCCTCTTCTCCTGTCGCAGGAGGCCTGGCTCTTTCTTGCCAAGTGTTCACATCAGTGTTTCCTAGCTAGTTCCTCTTTTCTAAGTGGCCACATCCTATGAGACATTTTGGTCAAGGTTTCAGGGAAAGGACTGAAGATAGACTGCTAAGGTAGTTTACCCTCTAGCCTATGGGTCAGGTTCACTCCAGTAAGTCTTAGGCCACAGTGAAATTTTGGGGATGATTTGTTGTTGTTTCTTTTCTCCTTTTCCATCTGTGTGGTATATTTTTAAACAGAATTTTATTTTTAAAATAAAAGTTCCTTATAAGACAATACCTTAATTACACACCTGCAATATAGCCATTATTTTATTGTATAGTTCCAGTTATCTGTATTTTATGTAATAAAATTGACAGGATGGCTGCTGCAGAATGCTGGGTGTCACAGGGAACATACACAGCTGTTCCCTGGAATTTTCCCTCTTAATTCCAACCGTGGCCCTTTTCCATGTGCCTTCACTTTAGCTGTTTGCCTTAATCTCTACGGTCTTGCTCTCCAGGGTAGTAAATAAAATGCAACACTTGGCATTTTTTATGTTAAAAAAAAAACAGTATTTTATTTATAATAAAATCTGAATATTTGTAACCCTTTATACGTGGTGTGGCCTGAGTGTGGTACTGGGGATGTAAGATGTTTTAAAAGGTATGATGAAAAAAAAAAGGTATGATGAAGGGGAAGCGTCTCGTAATGTATTCTTTGGGTTGTTTCTTTTCCTGAGAACAATCCAGTATGTGTACGTGCGTGTGTGTGAGTATATAAATTTATTTATGTATATATTTATTTATTTTAACCCTTCCCAGATTGGAATACTTTGGTTGTGGTCCAGATGTTTGCAAATTCTTCCTGTTAAGCTCTAAATAGTAAATGTTTTACGTTTTGCCGGCCATACAGTCTCTGTTACAACTGCTCTGTCTGCTGTTGTAGCAGGAAAGCAGCTGTGGACAGTCTGTAAACAAATGAACAGGGCCGTGGTCCAGTACAACTATTTACAGGAACAGGCCTGGGCTTGCGGGCTGGAGTTTGCCAGACCCCCGGTGTAGTCTCCATATTTGATTAGTGACTACGGAGGACTATTTTCAAATTATTTGGGCTTTCTAAATTAGCAGATGTATGTAAAGAGTTGTCTTTCCACCTTTTAAATACACACATCTTCAGCTAAACTAAAGGTACTTTTGTACTTTTTTATACGATGAGAAACACTCTCAAACATAATGGAAGAAAAAGTAAGTAATGTGCTGGACCAGCAGGCCATCTGGAGGGCTGACCCAACTGGAGTAACTTAAGACCAGATGAAGAAGTTTGGAACTACAGAGACAGCAGTAAGGCTTTGCTCTACTCTTTGGCTCTGTTTATAGCCCTGAGGCCCTGGGGATGACATGCCACCTTCCCAGTCATGTAAATCATTACAGCTGTTGGGCTTCCCTGGTGGTGCAGTGGTTGAGAGTCTGCCTGCCGATGCAGGGGACGCGGGTTCGTGCCCCGGTCCGGGAAGATCCCACATGCCGCAGAGCAGCTGGGCCCGTGAGCCAGGGCCGCTGAGCCTGCGCGTCCGGAGCCTGTGCTCCGCAACGGGAGAGGCCATAACAGTGACAGGCCCGTGTACCGCAAAAACAAACAAAATCGTTACAGCTGTAACACCTGTAAAGAAGAACCTGAACCCTTCTCTTTAGACGTCCTCGAAGAGAGCGTTAGAGGGCACTAGTTACTAGCTTTCTTACATACCGTGTTCTTAACCGATTTGTAGGATATGATTCAGGTGCAAATATACCTCAATAGTTACTGTGTCAGAGTGATGAGTGGAATTTAAAAAATTTGTTCCTATTCCTTTTGTTATTTCAGAGTCAGCAATTTCTCTGAAGTTGGTATCAGCATAATCTGATTCAAAATATCTCCAAAGGTTTACCCCTTAAATAAGCATTCTAGCCCCTTAATAAATCTGAACTCACCAGACCCACTTCAGTTAAGTTCACAATAGAATGTCTGGAGAAGACAGGACTCCTGGTGCCCAGGAGAGTCATGAAGTAGAAAAGCAGGTGGCACCTTCCACCTAAGGTGAGGAAGGACCCACCCGAGGAAAGATCAAATCTCTTCAGGCCAATAGTTCGTGGGAACAGAAATGAGACGGCTGAAAATGCCAGGTAATTTTGCCTGTTCACACTAGGCAGGTTTAATCGAAAATATTAATAGTTGGCGTGAAAAATAAGAACTTTCTGTAAGGAATCTATGTATCTCTCAGAGGCTGCACTCATTCAGGAGTCAACCAAAGTGTCTTCTATTTGTATGGAGTCTCCTAGAATGACTTTACCTGCTCTATACCAATAAATGAAATTCTAAGTAAAAATCGTATGCTTAAAGAAAGGGAAATATTTAGCAGAAGACCAAAGAAAATCTCAAATAAGAATTCAAATAAGAGAAACCTTAACATTTCAAGTGTTAAGACCTCCATGTCTTGGCTTTAACTCTTCTCTGCCCAGAATGTGCTTGCTTTCCCTTCCCCAGGACAGGAAAACCTAAGGTCAAGGTGTTCCCTACTCTGTTGAAACTGGCCAGACCTTTCTTTGCTTACCACCCCTCTCAGCCTGGTACTGGCTTCCGGCATGGCCCTTGGGCATGTGTTTATTGGTCCGGTGTGTCTCACCCACCTCTCCCTCCCCACTCTCTCCTAACCTCTAAGATCAGGGTCTTGGCTACTCCCTTTCACATCCTCAGGGCTAGGAGGCAGGCAGTAGTCACGTTGTCTTAAAGATGCAATCAAATCAACCTTTCTCATCCTGTTCTCCCACTCCTGTTACTTTTTCCCTGCTGTGAGCAGAGAGGGAGGTTTATGGATACTTGTTAACTTCTCTCTCTCTCTTTCCCTCTGTGTCTCTATCTCTCCCCCTCTCCTTCCAACAGCATTCTGTTCACTCAGCACTCTTACCTAAGGATGGATTTGTAGAAAAATAACCAAAACCACGGTCTTTCACCAAATGGCATAGCACAGACCTCACCGGGCCATGCAGTCAGCAACCAGCTGGTGTGATGCGGTCTTCAAGGCCTGGGCCTCTGCGCTCCCAGCCTCACACTAGCCGTTCCCAACGCTGTGTCTGTGTTGTCTGCGAGTTTTACCCACAGCCCCTTCTGTAGGCATCTCTGGCTCCTGGCCCAAGTTATAATATTAATTCCTTTTCTTTTTCTCTAACTCCTGGGAATGGTCCCAGTAAATTTCAACAGACTGGTTGGTGTTTTATTGTTTGCTTCCTACCTTGGAAAGCCTTATAACTTAGGCCATAGAGGTATTGCTTATGATTAATTCAGTATTAATTCATAAGCAGAGGTATTGCTTATGATTAATTCAGTTTGTATTTATCTGTCTCTGTAAAAAGTTGAGCTTCAGGCCTTTGATCAAATCAGAATGTAACCCTCTGTTACATCACTGTTCCCGTGAGTTTTTGTCCAAGTCAGTGTAAGTGCTTCTCTGCGAAAGGTCCCTGGTCATACCTTTGAGGGCCACCCTTCCATCCTCCCATAATTCTTTTTCACCATAGCTAGTAACCGAAAATTCTACGTGAGCCTTAGACTGATGCTTTGGGGGCCCGTGCCACGGCGTCTGCCCTAATAACTGAGATCCTTTGTCATCTTGGTAACTTGAAGGCAATCATCAAATTTCGTGCCATGGCAACTTGTGTTAACATAGCGTGATTTCATCCTGATGTTTCTAGGATGTATATGATCCTAATTTTCCTTAATCTTCTCTGTTCATTGATCCCAGACTCTTCTTCCATGGACCTTTCTTTCCTCCTGAGCATGGTTTCCAAGGTGAGATTAGTGCAGAGTAAGCACCAGTCCAGCCAGGAGCAGAAATGTCTGGGGAAGATGTGCTGTCCTAGTGTGGATCACACGTTCCTGGGCTGCTGAGCCAGCGTCCAAGATAAAGGCTCAGGAGAAACAGCTGTGATTTGGGTGATTACGTGTTTGGCGTGGTCAGAGAAGTTTGTGTTACAACTTGCTGATCCCTCTGGGCTCAGACTGTCTGCTCTCTGTGCTGTCTCTGTTAGACCGATACAGAGGCGCACACCTGGCCAGAGAGATAAGTTTTGCCATGTAGATTTCAGATGGGCTGCCTGCCCTCTGTATGTTTCTGAGGGCTCGGGCAAGACTAACACTATCAAAGTAACTCACACCGCGTGCCGTGTTTTCAAAGGCACTTTCATCATTGATTTCTTTCATTTGCCTCTCGTGATGAGGCTCTCCATTTGACCATTGAGAAAATCGAAGCCATGTTTTGCTTCCCCATCACCCTAGCCACTATGTTAGCTGTTGCCTCATTTTCTGTCATGATTTTGATCCATTTTCCTTCTAAGGTCCTCGCTTATGTACATGTATTTTATGAAAAGCTTCCTCAAATCCCTTGTTTAGAGTGATCAAGGCAGGATTTAAATATATTAGTAACTTGCCCAATATTAAGGAACCAGTTAGCGGCAGAACTGTTACTTGGACCCTGATCGTCCTCGAGCGGCCTGGGCCGTATACACCTCATGGCTCACACCTCTCTCTCTGCTCTTGCTTTTTCCCTCCTTGTCTCTTCCCCCTACATAGGCTCAGGGTTAAGGAGCATGAAGCTGGGTCACCTAGCTTTACCTAGCTTCCTAATGTTAACATCTGATATATCTACGGTACACTTACCAAAACTAAGAGACTAATATTGGAAGAATACTATTAACTAAACAGTTTTTGCCTACTTTTAAATACCTTTTCAAGACCCCATTTTAAAAGTAATACTGAATTTTAAGACAGAAAATGAAAATACTCAACATTAATACCCAAGCTATGGGACAACGGGAGTGTGGAGTCCAAAATAATTGATTTTACCTTCATGATACACTCAAAACTGCCCAATACATAACTTATTCATAGTTAATTGCAAATAAGTCATTAAACAACTTGCTAAAATGTCAATGTTTCAAAAGAGATTTTTAAAGACCCATCAGAATGAACATGTCATTCATAATATGACACAAATTTAAGTATTTATTAGAAATAGGAAATTTACTCACAAAGACTGCATTAAAATTTTTTGTTCTTATGACATAATTTCAGACTTAGAGAAGAATTTTCAAGAGTAGTCAAAAAATTCTCTAGTACTCTTTATTCAGATTCCACCAATGGTACACTTGCTTTTTCACTGCTCTCACTCTTGCTCTCCGTGGAGAGAGGGAGAGAAAGAAGTGTTTTAAGTTGCAGACACGATGCCCATTTACCCATAAATACTTCAATGTGTTATTTCCCAAAGACAGGAAACTTTCTTACATATCGACAGTACAATTGTCAAAATTAGGAAATTCCCATTGATGCAGTACTATAATCTACAGCCCTTATACAGATTGCACCATTTGTGGTAGGCAGAATAACGGCCCCCCAGAGATGTCCACATCCTAATTCCTAGAACCTATGAATGTGTTAGGTTACACAAGGCAAAGGGGCATTAAGCTTTCTGATGTAATTAGGTTGTGAATCAGCTGATCTTAAAATTGAGAGATTATCTTGGATTATCTAGTTGGGCCAATACAACCATAAGGATTCTTATAATTGGAAGAGGGAGGCAGAAAAGGAGGTCAGAATGATGCAATGTGTTAAGGCCACCACTGTCGGCTTGAAGATGGAGGAGGGGGCAGGAGCCAGGGAACGTGGGTGGCCTCTAGAAGCTCAGAAAGAAAGACAAGGGAATGATTCTTCCCTAGAGCCTCCAGAAGGGGACAAAGCCCTGCTGACACCTTGATTTTAGCCCAGGGAGACCCCTATCAGACTTCTAACCTACAGAACTATAAAATAAGAAGTTTGCATTGTTTTAAGCCACTAAGTTTGGGGTAATTTGTTACACAGCATAGAAAACGAATACACTATTTGTCTCAAAAATGTCCTTCACAGCAAAAGAAAATCTGAAATCGTGTGTTGTGTTCAGTTGTCACATCTCTTTCATTTCCTTTCATCTGGAACAATTCTTGAGTCTTTCTTCGTATTTCATGACACCGACATTTTTTAAAAATACAGACCCTTATTTTGTAGAATGTTCCTCAATTTGGTTTGTCTTGTTTTCTTTTGATTGGATTCAGGCTGTGCACTTTCAGCAGGGTGATCGTAGAAGTGATGCTGAATTTTTTTCAGCACATTAAATCAGGAGGCACATAACTAATTACCGGCAATGTTAACTTTGCCATTTGATTGGGCTGGTACCTTCTAGGTTTCTCCACTCTAAAGTTACTCTGTTATCCTTTGTAATTACTAAGTATCTCACGAGGAGATGCTTTGAGACTATATAAATATCCTGTTACTCCTTATACCTTTACCCAATGATGGCGGCTGCCAAATGGAGATTTTCTAATTCCATCATTCTTTCTATATTTATTAATTGGCATTAATGCTGTGAGGTAGAGCTTTTCCATCTCTCCCATTTATCTATATCTATATCATATATATTTCTATTACTTTTTTTTTTTTTTTGGCCACACCACATGGCTTGTGGGATCATAGTTCCCCAATTGAACCTGGGCACGGCAGTGAAAACACCAAGTCCTAACCACTGGGCCACCAGGGAACTCCTGATTGCTATTACTTTAGATTCATGGATTCCTATTTTATTTAATATTTTGTTCTTGATATTTGTTTTGATCTTAAATGTCCCTTATTTGGCCAATGGGAATACTCTAAAGCTGGCCCCTGTGACCTCTTGATACATCCCCATCATTCTTTGAGCATTATCTTACTTCTGGCACATCAAGACGTTACAGGCTCATCTTGTACTTCCCCTGCCCTGATCTTGGAATCCGGCACTTTTCCAGCGAGCAAAATTAGGTTTTGTCAATTCTCAAAACGCCAATAGCCAACAACAACAACGACAGCAAACATAGGTTGCTCAAATGAATGTAAAAACTCCTGAAAATGGTGCTGAATTTTAAGCAAATTGTTCATTAGCCTACTTGATTTTAGGGGACATGGCCTGTTCTCTCCCCATAGATGATTGCCTAGGTTATGCGTTATCCACAAATATTTTTGGAGTACTCATTGCTCATATAGCCTACCTAGTACTGGTACTCATGGGTTTTACAGTGTGACAAAAGCAATTATTTCTACTTTGGGAAATTTATTTAAGTCAAGGAGGCAGCAAAAAACAAAACATAAACGATACAAACAAAAATAGAGAACGACATATTTCTATAAAGTAGGAATACGTGAGGATGTTGGTAAACAGATGCATAGGGACATTTTATATATATATATTTGTGTGCGTGTGTGTGTGTATGTGTGAGATCAATGAATGCTCAGGACTGTTTATTATGGGAAGTCTTAGAAGGACAAATTATATGAAAAGGTGTGTATTTTTTAGCTGTGTTGGAGAGAATATAATCTGGGAAATGAGCTTTGGAAACACTGACGCAAATATGACAATGCATGGACAGAGAATTCAATGACATGCAATTGCATAGTTGAGTTTTCTTCCCATCCATTCCTCTCTATGTCTTGAAGATGTTCTGGCAACCCAGCCCTGTGGTCTCTAGCCCCAAGGAAAACTCATGCCCTATATGGGCATTTTCCATGTTCCAGTTCTTGATTGATTATTGTTGGCTACTCTTAATGTGTGGTGCTGTCATTTCATAAGACCAGTGACATCATGGCAAATTATTTGGTTATTTCAAACTCTCACTTATTATTTAAGGGTCTGAAGAAGTGCCTAGTCATTAGTCAGGGCCCAAACTAGAAAGATCTTGCCATGTTGAGATCAAAAAAGGTAGTTATCAAACCATTAGTAGTCTATTGATGTTTTATTAGATTCTAAGAAAGGGCTGGCGAAAACTATCGTGGGCCTAATTATGCTCTTTTGCTGAGTGTTATGAGGGTTAAATATGTAATATAATGAGGTTTGTACTCAAGTAGAATTGTGGACTCAGAACGTTTCCTTGAGCAATGATTTTCAAAGAGAGGCCCTGAGACCAGCAACATCTACATTGCCTGGTAACTTCTTAGAAATGCACATCCTCAGACCCCCACCCCAGACCTACCAAATCAGAAATTCAGGGGTAGAGGGGAGGGGGATAATCTGTGTTTTAACAAGCCCCTTCTAGGGGATTCTGATGCTGCCTAGAGCATCAGAGTGCTACGCACTGTTCTCACAATTTTCCCCCTTGTGTTCATCTTTGTTACTAGTCTATCCTGTATGTCTGCATGTTGGACTCAACCAAGCATCATCTTTACTTTCAGCTCCCCTTGCTAGGAAACAGGTTGTAACTGAGGAGAGAGACGTTCAGAATGTGTCTGTGCTAATTACAGTGTTAGAGACAGTGTTAACTCTTTTCTGTGCTTCTTAAAACTACTGAGAGGGCTTCCCTGGTGGCGCAGTGGTTGAGAGTCTGCTTGCCGATGCAGGGGACGCGGGTTCGTGCCCCGGTCTGGGAAGATCCCACATGCCGCGGAGCAGCTGGGCCCGTGAGCCATGGCCGCTGAGCCTGCGCGTCCGGAGCCTGTGCTCCGCAACGGGAGCGGCCACAACAGTAAGAGGCCCCCATACAGCCAAAAAAAAAAAAAAAAAAAAAAAAAACAAAAACACTACTGAGAAACTCTAAGTATTCTATAACACTGAATTGGTTGATTAATCAAGACTTTTCTCCTATGGAGTACAAAGACCTTCTTAAAAAGTAGGCAGAGACTGATGTATCTATTTCTAAAATCTTTTAATATAAGTATTTTATCTCCCAATTGATTTCTCCACTTTTCATAAGATCTTCTAAATAGCAATTTCTATCCACTAGGTATGAACAGGCCAAAGGATTACAGGATAGACTAGACTATTTATGATTCATCATTACCATCCAATGCTGTGAATGCGGTGAGCTTGTTCTGAAGTGTAAAATAAAAGAGAGCCAAATCATTTAACGTGGGTGATGCATTTGAAATTAGGATAACCAACAAATACACCTAAAGACATCAAAAGAAGCTCAGTTTAAACCTCAGGCCTTACTGAGTGGCCACAGTTCATGGACAACTTAGCTGTGTGCTCTTAGCTAACTAAGCCTCGCAACCTGCCAGTGTTTCCTATAAGTGGGGCTAGCACAACCTTATAGAGTTCTTCACGTGAGTGGGTAAGTATGTGACATTATACAAAACATAGGATAGTCAGGTGAACTAAGTTTTTGTGGGGCCTGAAGCTTGTACAATTTGGGGCCTTCCTTTAAAAAAATATATACAATCACAAATGCAAAAGTACGGATAGAGCTGGAAAGAGGCCTATAAGCTCCGTTACCTCCACATGGGAAATCCACGTCTGTGTGGTTACTATATTTATTTTAAGCCAGGGGAAGGCAGAGCAGTTGCTTCCTCTATGTCACTGTGTCATCGGGCGTGTGCATGACTACTTCCCTTCCACTGCAGACACCTCAGCGGCAGTCTGTCCAGGAGAACCTGTTTGGTGTGCTCACTGCATGACGACAGTGGGTGCGGCTGGGAAGGGAGTGCCTGGCCTCCAGAATGTGCCCAGAGGCTGCAGAGTCAGACTTCTGCCAAAGGAAGAAAGAGCGCCCCAGGGCAGGCATTCGTTGGAGCAACGGTGGAAGACTTGACTGGGGAGAGCACACACTATCTACTTCACTAAACCTTTTAATCTCAGAAGTGGAAGAGGCAGACTCAATTCTTAAAGATCACTTCTTAAAATAGAATTCCATCCACTTCTCTCCTCAGGGAATTATATATATAATACCAAAGACAGTCCAATACGGGAGTCATTCTTAGGTGCGTTCAGGCCCAAGCCTGCTCTAAGCGTTCACCATACAGAACAGAACATAAACTCTGGACAGCAAGGACTCAGACCCTGATGTTTCAGCCAGGACTTGGTGCCAGGTTATTTTTATTAAAACAAAACAAGATAGCAAACATAACAAAAACAATGCTATTTTAATGAGTTGAAAGATCTAAACTCTTAAGCTTACCCTTCTGAGTCTATTTTTCTGGAGCCTGTGAGATGGTAGAGGACAGGGGTATAGGACAGGGGTCCTCAACCCCCGGTCCTCGGCCTGTTAGGAACCGGGCCACACAGCAAGAGGTGAGCGGAAGGCCAGCGAGTGAAGACTCACCTGCCTCTCCCCATCGCCCCCATTACCGCTCGCACCATCCCCCCTCACCCCCCAACCCCTTGGAAAAATTGTCTTCCACGAAACCGGTCCCAGGTGCCAAAAAGATTGGGGACCGCTGGTATAGGATAATAATAGTGTCCAAATTATTTAGGGAGCCCATTTCACTGGGGACCCCAGAGTACCCTGTGGGTATCTGCACACTTAAGTGGCATTGTGAAGAATATTCTGGTCAGAAAACACTGAGTAGAGCTTCAATGTAGGACTCGAACACCTCAGTTAGTTCCCATTTACCAAAGGAAAATGATTTTTGGTAGTTACAGATCTGGTACTAAAACAGAACCAATGCATGCTCACCTAGCATGCTGAGAGTCTATTCTGTGACTTTCTGAAATAACCTAGGAGAGATGCTTGCCACCTGTGAATGATGAACACAAATTTATCCAGGCCTATGTCAACGTCAGCAATCAGGAACTTTAGTTTCTGTTCATATGACGTCATTATATCAAGGAAAGTTTTCTCAACTTACTGACTCTTGAGTATCTCAGAAACTTTAACGACTTGTCATTCTACAGCTGTGTACTGAGAATCAGCTCTGGGTGAGGCCCTGACTATGTGGTGGGGATCAAGCTGTGTACAAAACAGACAAAACCCCACCCTTACGGAACTCACATTCTAGTGGGGGAGGCATAATAAACAAAAGATAGATGAAATATGTGTTAGCTAACCATGTAGCACTTCGTATGTTCCAGATACCTTTCTAAGAACTTTACAAATATGAAACCTACAACCTGATGAGGTGAGGACTATTATTATTCCCATTTTATAACTGAGAAAAATGAACAATAGAGAGATTCTATCTTGACTACCTGGTAGGTAACATAGCGGGGCCTTGAACTCCGGCATACGGACTCCAGGACATACCTGCATCTCAACCACCATATCATACTGACTCTAAGTGGCACACCGACGTCTAGTAGGGTCGAAAGGAAAATGATTCTCTATGGAGAAAAATAAAGCAGGGAAAGGGGGAAAGAAAATGTTTAGGGGGTATGGCAGAGCTTGCAGTTTTATACAAGATGGTCCAGACAGCCTCACTAAGATGGCATTTGAGTAAACAGCTGGACCACATGACTGTCTGGAGAAAGCACCTTCCTGATAGAGGCACGAGAGAGTGCAGAGTCCACAAAGAGGAAGTGACTATGTGACTAGAGGTGAACAAGAAGGGGGACACTGAAGGAAAGGGGATTGGAGGTGGGCCAGGATGCACAGTGTAGGACCTTGAGGCCATTACAAGGACTTTGGCTTTGAGAGTGAGATGGAATGCCATCGGAAGCTTTTGTAACCAGGAGTAATGTGGTCTGAGCTATACTGTAATAGGAGGATTCTGGCAGTGGTGTTAAGGTAGACTAGATGGGGCAACAGCAAAAGCAGGGAGGCGAGATAGGAGGCGATCACAATAATCTGTGCAAAAGCTGAGGGGGCCTGTATTAAGGTGACTTCAGTGGAGGTGATGAGAAGTGCTCCAATTCTGATTATGCTCTGAAGGTAGAGCAGGGCAGCAAGATCTACTGTGAGAATGGGAGGAGTCAAGAATGACTTAAAAAAAAAAAAAAAAGAATGACTTTAAGGTGCTTGGACTGAAGTCCAAAAGGATGGGAAGACTGAAGCATAAGAGGAGCAGGAGGCAGAATACAAGGAGCTCAGCTTTGTGTTACACCGGGGATGTGAACTCTCCGTTCAAATGGAAATTTCAATTAGGAAGTTGAATCTGATCTTAAGAGTTCAGGGCGGCTGTGCAAGGAGGCTAAAGATATCAAGGTGAAAGTCGTTAGCAGATGTGCTTAGAGTTGAGACTAGCTGAGAAAACCAAGGGAGTGAGTATAGACAGAAAAGAGACGAGGTCCAAGACCTGAGCCTTGGGTGGTTTCTTCTCCATTAGGAGGGCACTTCTGTGTTAAGGGGTCAGAGAGATGAGGAGGAATTGACCAAGAAGGGGTGATCGGTGAGGTAGAAGAAAAGCCACATGAGCATACAATGTCCTAGAAACAAAGAAAAGTGTTTTAAGGAGAAAGAAAGGAATGGTCAGTTATGTTAAAGGATGCTGAAAGATGCAAGAAATGAAGGCTGAGAATTGGCCCTTGAACTTTACACCATGGAGGGCCTGGAAGGCTGTGGCAGGGGCTGTTTCAGTGGAATGGTGGAATGGTGAAGGCTGAGGCCTAATCGCAGTGGTTGGAGGGGTTTCTTGAAATCTAACTGTAGCAGTTTCAGAAGGTACTGGAAAGAAAGAACCCCGGGGAGGGCATGGATAGACAACTCTTTTGTTGTCCGCAAGGGAGACAACTGTAGAAGGGGCAGAAAAATAGGGCGGAAGCTGAAGTGTAGCACAGGTTCAAGGGAGTTATTTTTTTTATATAAATTTATTTATTTTGTTCATTTTTATTTTTGGCTGCATTGGGGCTTCGTTCCTGCACACGGGCTTTCTCTAGTTGCAGCGAGCGGGGGCTACTCTTCGTTGCGGTGCGCAGGCTTCTCATTGCCGTGGCTTCTCTTGTTGTGGAGCACAGGCTCCAGGCGCGCAGCATTCAGTAGTTGTGGCTCACGGGCTCAGTAGTTGTGGCTCACAGGCTCTGTACTTGTGGCTCGCAGGGTTCAGTAGTTGTGGCGCACATTCTTAGTTGCTCCGCAGCATGTGGGATCTTCCCAGACCAGGGCTTGAACCCATGACCCCTGCACTGGCAGGCAGATTCTTAACCACTGCACCACCAGAGAAGCCCCGGGAGTTATTTTTAAGATGGGAAAAATCCAGAAGAGAAAGAAAAACTGATGACACAGGAGCAAAGGTGAAGAATCCCTTTCCAGGGGGTGGGGTGCTATCCTTGACAAAGGTAGCGGGGAGCCCTCCTGTTGGCCTGGGATGAGGGATGTGACAGCGGGACAGGTGAAAGGAGGGCAGGTTATTGGATACGGCAGTAAAAGTGTGTGGTAGAGGCTCTCTTCCGAGGGCTTCCACTTTCTCAGAGTCTTGGGAAATAGGTCAGCAGACAGTGACATGAGGAGGAGGTGTGAGAGGTTTGGAGAAAGGGGGGAAGAGAAATAGTCTTTGAGGGGAATGGAAAAAAGGCAGCCTAGGGAAATGGAGCCTGATCGCTCACAACCCCTTGAGGTTAATAAGTATGAATTCAAAATGTGACAGTAAGTTGTACGTGGGATGTTAGTGGGACTCTAAGGGAGGGATTCTAATGACTGACCATGGCATTTAACATGGGTGAAGGGGGCTGAGATGGCAAGAGGGTGTGGGAGGAGTGTAAATGTGGTAGGTTCGGTGGTATTTTTAAAGTCTGGGCACTAGAGAGCCTGACCTCCAAAAATCAGAGGTTGTGATTAGAGATTGGGTGCTTGAAACTGAGGTTCTAGAACAGTGACTTGGAATGGCAAGGTCTAGATGTGATTGCGAGACTGAGTAGCTGAGTAGGGTATGTTTTACTAGAGAGTTTACTTGGTTAAGCATCACAAGCTTCTCTCTCTTTCAATCCTGTCCCAGTGGAAGCTACCTCAGTAAATTGTCCAAAAGTTTTATTTTTCAAATGAAGCTGAATGAAATCTTTGTTTACTGGCAGCACATAGGCCATGAGTAAACCACTGTGATTCATAGATGCCCTGACTGTCTGCATCCTGCACCCATACACATGACCGGGACATTTGGTGTAAATGGATGGGTTTGAATCTCGAATGAACGTTAGCATACATACCTGGTGTTGATGAAGTGTACTTGAGTAATTTCTGTAAAGCCAGTGGTTTAAGTAGGGATATTTGATTTGCTGTAACCAAATATCAGATTACTGTATTTCCTCTTGCGGTTGCCATGTGCATTCTGCAAATTGGCCTTCTTTGAAGTGTTCCCCTCTAGGCAAAGAATTTGAAAACCATTTACCCAGAAATCCTTCATCAGAACACTTAATTGGACTGAATTTTTTTCAGCAATTGATTTAACTGAAAAGAAAAATATCTCAAGAATATAAGCTCATATCAATTATCTCACTAAAAAAGAAAGACAAAGAACTATCTAAAATTTCCAAGTGAAGTCAGAGGATGGGCAAAAATTTGGCGCTCACTGTTTATATTAACTATAGTGCTGAAGAGTAAAAATAATGATTAAGAATTAACAAGATCCAAAATCTTCCAGAAAGATTATGATAATCATGCTAAAGCAATGATGGAAATAGGTCAGCATCCAAAGTGGATGACACAGAGAGGGCACCTAATTTGTTAAAGGCGTGAATGCCTTAGTCTGCAAAGCGAAAGTGCCATATTTAAGAAAAAACTGTTAGCTGACGTTTAGTTAGCCGTAAACCATATTCAACCACACCATCTCCTTTCCTGAGCTTTCTATTTAATCAAGGATTCTCCATTTGCTGTGTGTATAGGAAGTGAAAAATTGAGAAGGCTCTGAACTGACCAGGATAATTCTTTTAAAAAATCATCACCACGATTACAGTAAAACTGTCCAAGGGGTTTTTTCCTTCTTCTTATTTTTTTTTTTTTTTTTTTTTGCGATACGCAGGCCTCTCACTGTTGTGGATGCGCAGGCTCAGCGGCCATAGCTCACAGGACCAGCCGCTCCGCAGCATGTGGGATCTTCCCGGACCGGGGCACGAACCCGTGTCCCCTGCATCGGCAGGCGGACTCTCAACCACTGCGCCACCAGGGAAGCCCCCTTCTGCTCATTTTAATGGCCTGGGATACTAGATCAAAATGCAGGCCTGTTTTTAGGTGTTTGTGAAAGCACACCAGAACAGGATAAGACAGGAACCAAAGCCTCCACCTCTGGGAAATGGATGCTTCCATACACCATGCGGTGGGTGGGTTTCCAAAGAAATGTGTCAGAGCCATGGAATGCTGTGACTAAGTCTGTGCCCGACCTGAGCATGTTAGAGATCTCTCTGTCTTGGAGTAAATTCTGGAGAAATAA
Source organism: Neophocaena asiaeorientalis asiaeorientalis (assembly GCF_003031525.2). Taxonomy (NCBI): domain Eukaryota; kingdom Metazoa; phylum Chordata; class Mammalia; order Artiodactyla; family Phocoenidae; genus Neophocaena; species Neophocaena asiaeorientalis. The sequence goes on along the minus strand of NW_020175821.1, from coordinate 11,030,614 downwards.
ACCCTCACCTATTTCTGTCAGCCTGTGCTTTGGAAGCACATTTTGAATTGCTTTAAGAGAAAAAGTATTCTGATAGAATGAAGACAGTGGCGGCTGAAGTTTGATCTGACCAAAGAGATATGGAAACCTTACAAGCTGATCCAACAATAATCTTCCCCCATTTTTTTTCAAATTAACCACAAACATATACTTTTTAGTTTTATAAGAAGTCTTTCCAAGGAGAAGTTCAAGTGGATTTTCAGCTACCCTGCCAATTATTCTAATTGTAATTATTCTAATTGTAATTATTCTAAGACATGGAATTTATTCTCAAGTTGTTTGGTTGTGTGTGGTATGTGGTGAGGTGTGTGTGTGTGCGTATGTGCCGGTGTGTGCGTGTGTGTGTGTGTGTGTGTGTGTGTGATTTTTTAAGAGCATGTTAATACTAGATCAGTCGAAAGAGAGAGGCATAGAGAGAGCTTTCTTTCTGAGGAGGGGCAGGATTCATGCCTACAAAGGGAGCCTAATAGCCTGGAACACTGAGAGCACATTTTCAGGACATGCTGAGGTAACCAGTTTAAACTTGCCAAGGGATGCTTTTCCACTTGGCTCACAGCTATTCATTTATATTGGTTCTGACCATCCCACTCATTTTATTTTTAATTCCTTATTCATTTTCAGATCTTTCCATATAGGGTTACTGAGGAATTGCTAATTTCATAGCTGCCCTTTGTGACGCTCAACTAGAAGATTGTCAGGTTTTAGAAATCTTGGTTTTATCAAATGTCCCCCATGCCCAGCTTAAGAACACTCCAAATAGTAATACTTAATTACAAAAAGTGGTGAGTTTGCAGGATATCAATTTGAGGGATGTTGGCTTTAGACTTTCTTCAGTGACGTTTGGGGAAAAAAAAAAAAAAAATTCATTCGAACAAAGACTAGACTAGAAAAATTAATTGAGGAGAAAAGACAAGTCCCCCACAGAGAAGAATTCCAAATAATTTATCTAAACACTCTGCCCTCAAAGAGGTGGAGGGTAATTCCCTAGCACTTACGTGTGGGCAACATGTAGTGACTTCCTTCCAAAGAGAACTGTGTGGAAAAACGGGGGGATAGTAACTTTACAGTGGAGAAACGTGGCAAACACTACCTCAGCCAGGTCGTCAAGGTCAACACTGACAGTGATAAGTGATGTTGACAATGTGTATCCTCGATACACTTAAATGGCACTGACCTTTGTGGTCTTCCTCCTAAAAACCCACAACCCCAGTCTAATGATGAGAAAAACAGACACATCCCAGTGGAGGGACATTCTACAAAACATGGAACCAGTACTCCTCAAAACTGTCAAGGTCATCGAAAACACAGACGGTCTGAGAAACTGTCACAGCCAAGAGGAGCTGAAGGAGACGTGACAAGTAAATGTAGCGTGGTATCCTGGATGCACTCCAGGAACAGAAAAAGGACATTAGGTAAAAACTAAAGACATTTGAATAAAATATGGCTGCTAGTTGAAAACAATGCATCAGCATTTGTTCATCAGTTGTAACAAATGTACCCTCCTAAAGTAAGATGTAATGGGGAAACTGGATGTGGGCTGTATGTTAATAGAGAATTCAGAGAGAACTATGTACTCAATTTTCCTATAAATCTATAACTTTTCTAAAAAATGAAATCTATTTTTTAGAAATTGGCTGACAGGTCTTCCCTGGTGGCGCAGTGGTTGAGAGTCTGCCTGCCGATGCAGGGGACACGGGTTCGTGCCCCGGTCCGGGAAGATCCCACGTGCCGTGGAGCGGTTGGGCCCATGAGCCATGGCCGCTGAGCCTGTGCGTCCGGAGCCTGTGCTCTGCAACGGGAGAGGCCACAACAGTAAGAGGCCCGCGTACCGCAAAAAAAAAAAAAAAAAAAAAAATCCAGGTTAGTCTGAGCCCTAGAGCCAGAGTTTTTTGTTTTATTGAAATATAGTTAATTTACAATATTGTGTTAGTTTCAGGTATACAGCAAAATGATTCAGTTATATATATTTTGTTCAGATTATTTTCCATTGTAGGTTACTATAAGATATTGAATATAGTTCCTTGTACTATATAGTAAATCCTTGTTGCTTATCTATTTTATGTAGTGTTTATCTGTTAATCCCATACTCCTAGTTTATCTCTGCACCCACCCCTTTGGTGACCATAAGTTTGTTTTTTATGTCTGTGAGTCTGTTTCTGTTTTGTATATTCATATATTTTGTATATTCATATGTATTATTTTTTAAATTCCACATATAAATAATATCATAATATTTGTCTTTGTCTGACTTACTTCACTAAGTATAATATTCTCTAGGTCCATCCATATTGCTGCAAACGGCAATATTTCGTCTTTTTAATGTAGAGTGAGTGTTCTTTTAACCTCTCTTATTTGTGGACTTCCCTCCCCCATTCACTCCTTCTCTTCCAGAGACTCAAAGGCTCATACTTTCTTCAACAGGAATTATCCTTGGGATATGAATGGCCGAATTTGTTATGACCCATGGGGTCAGATGTACTGTGTGGATTCTATAGAGGAATAATGGAGGAGGGGCGGGTGCTGTGAGCAGGGTGGGAAAGCAGCGCTCTCTGAAGTAACGCCTGGATTTTAATTACAACGTTGGCCCTGATCCCACACTCAGATCCCCTCAGGGATGTGCCGTGATACTGAATCCCATCCTATAGTCGATTCTAGCCCTAAACCTAACATTGTGCCCATCTGATGTCTTGGAAGCGACCCAAACTTGGGACATTTTCAAGTGGTTTCTGTAATGAGCATTAGTGAACCCACAGGTGTGCCTAAGTGAGGATTTGTGAGGGGGAGCATACTTTCCCAACCCTGTATTTCAGAAAGGTTCGTTCCCTCTTATTTACCAAATAAGGTGAAATCGTATATACCAGCCCAAATGAAGACAGCTAGGTGCTCTTTCATGTTTGCAAAAGATGTGCATAAGACTTTGAGACAGTAATTTAAACAGCAACTTCTCAAACGCTGCCCTTTTCCATAAATTTCCTTAAAGGGTCAGAAAGTTCACAACTTAATGAAGACCCTTAGAAAGGCTAGTCAAAGAATAGACCCATTCAGTTACTTCATACAGGCAGCTAAAAAAATTAAATATTCCATCACGACTTCCTGTTGGAAAACTCAAAGCTAGTTCAGATCACTTGGAGGGAAGACCTCCCCTCTAGAAAATGCTGTTTGTTTTAAAAGTTCCCTGGGGTGTGGGATGGTGACAAGTTTTCTTTTCTTGTCTTTTTTTTTCCCTTTTGGTTATCTATGTTTTCTAATGTTTCTACAGTGGACATGTATTGCTTCTGTCACAACAGAATTAAACAAGAAAAGCTATTAAAAAAAAAAGGACAGACTGCTGTTTTGGCAGGAAAGGGCTTACCTGGAAAATCATTATGTGAAGGGTACATAGGAGGGGTTCTTCCTGTGACTGAGCAGGCATTGTAAAGCTGTGTCCTGTGGAGGTTTCTTCTATGGCTTCAGCAGGACTCTGGGGAATTCCATCAAACACTGTTGGTAGATCGAAGATCTGGGAGAGAGTTCAAATAGTCTGGATCCATGGAATGAACAAATAACTTGAAGACAATTCAGAAAACAAAATGAAACAAACAAAGAAGACGACACACGGCTAAGCTCGGAACACAGATCGATATAAGGAACTGATGATAATCCATCTGGAAGAGAAGAATGAGGTTAAGTCAATGGACTTCAAAAACTAAGGCTTTCCTTCTGATGCTGGTGTGTTCTTTCTGTTTCAGCTCTACTGCTCAGAAAAGAACAAGAGAAAAAAATTAACTTAGGTGGACATGTGAGGACCTTATATCGATCCCACTGTGTCCAGTTTTCTCTCATCGTGTAGTTGCATCATGATTTAGGGGACTGGACTCAGCTCCAAAGTGGGCCCATGTTATCCAAGCCAGTGGTTGGCAAAATTTTTCTGTAAGAGGCCGGATAGTAAATGTCTGAGGATTTCTGGGCCTTATGGTCTCTGTTAGCAACTACTGAACACTGCTGCTTTATGGAAAAGTAGCCATGGATAATATGCAGAAGAAGAGAGTGACTGTGTTCTAATAAAACTTTCAGATAAACAGCTGGTGGGCAGGATTTGACCCACAACCATTGTTTGCCAACCTCTGGCCTAAGCCAATCATAGTTATCCATCTCTCTTGCCAGTCGTTAGGGTACCCAAGCTTAAACCAATCAACAAAAAGCATTTTCCTGGGGATAGTTCCTGGTTCAGAGACAGACATATGACCTAAATTGGTCCAATCAGGAAGGGGTAAGATTTTTGTTTGAAATTTGGGAGAGGAGAGAGGGGTTTGAGCCTCTAACCCCCCATGTGAATAAGGAAGCATACAACCCTGATTGTTACTGGCAATAACAACTATGATTCTACAACTATGCGGGGAGCCAGACTTCAGATGAAGTGGACCCTGGACAACAAAAGAGAAAGATGGGACTTGGATCCTTGATGGTATCATTAGACCTTAGGGTAATCTAACCCTATTTCCCACCTGACCTCTGAATTTTCAGAGATGGGAGCCTCTAAATTTGCTTATTATAAAAACCACTTTGAGTTGGGATTTCAATTACTTGTAGCTAAATGCATGCTAGCTGATGAGAAATTTAAAAATAAGTGTATGGCTCTCAAAAGTTTGCAAACTCTAGATAAAGAGTTGATCCTGTTTCTATAAAATTTCCTTTCTGTCTTTAAAAATAAATGTAGAAAAATAGGATATAAATTGTTCCCTGCATCGGCAGGTGGACTCTTAACCACTGCGCCACCAGGGAAGCCCTATTATAGCTTTTCTTAATTGCCTAGATTAGTGAGTGTGTGTCTTCCAGGGGGTTGAGGAGGTTTGATTAAATGACCATTAATTTATGGAACTGTGGAATATCTGTGTTGGAGGACGCTTTCTCTGTGATGAGACTGAGAAGATGGATGCAAAGAGGTATCTGAGGATACGGGCTTTCTGTCTGTCTTCTATTCATACCCTTGGTCTTAAGTGTAGGTCTCTTCCCTTCTTCATCTTCAAGCTCTAAACATAAGAAAGTACTTTTCATAAGCAACATCTCAGTTTAAAGTTTATGTTACTTACACCATTTTTGTTAGAGTTATTTGCAATTCTTCTATATTCATTTTAGTCTCTTTTATTTGTATGAATTTATAGCTTTGGTAATCTGTGAAATTATCTTAATAAAGTAAGAGAACTTGAGTTTTAGAATTGTTTTTCTTCCAAGCAGGTCAAATCTGTGTAGTATTAACTTAGTCATCTTTCTAACGTTCTTAAGGGGTAGTTTAGGTAAGATATAATTTCCCTCATCATATTAATATTTAAACTGAGATATAGAAAATTGAGTGAGTTCAGTCTTTCAAAATAAGTACTATACATGTATTACTCTTTCAAAAAGATATTACTGAGAGCCTACTAAGAACCAGGCACTGTTCTAGATCTTGTTACAACACAAAATCCCTGCTGTCCTGTAGCTTATATTTGAGAAGAGACAGATGAAAAAACATGTAAATCTTATGGCAGGTGGTAATAAGTGGTAAGAAGAAGCATAAAACAAAGGAAGAAATAGAGAATGACTGGGCAGGGGAGGGAGGTGGCATCTGATCGTGGTCATCCTCAAGTGGGATGGCTCTGAGGTAGATGGGCTCCTAGTTTGAGAAACAGCAGAGGGGCCAGGGTGGCTGGAGCAGAATGAAGGAGAAAGAGGACTATAGTGGATGGGTTGGAGGGGTGAGGTGGAGTGTAGCATGTATGACCTTAGAGGCTGCATAACGACTTTGGGTTTTATTCTGAGAAAGATGGGAATCACTGGGACAGTCACTGGCTACAGACTCTCTCTCTGACTAGCTTAAATGTCCCCAGCAACGTGAAACACAGTACAGTTTTTGAATTCTTACTGTTCACCAAGCTGATTTATAGTCTTAACAAGCAGTTGAGTAGCCATTTATTAGATAAATTAAAGGGATTAATTCATTCTACCAGGGTAAGTCTTTGAAACTCTATAATATTTTTCCCTTTGGTTCCCTTCATGCCTAGTAAATTGTGTCTTTGTTGCACTTGTCTTTTCATCCTTTTCCCATAGATTATACAGAATGAGCTGTATTACTTATCAAGCATCTACCACCCTGCCTGGTTCATAGTAGATGCTCAAAAACAAAAAATCATTTAACAAGTAAATGAAAGAATTGGCATAGCAAAATATTTTACTGTGATAAAGGATTCTCTATATAAATTACCTCTATAAAATAAATCTCAGACTTTAATAAGAAGAATTTAGCCTAGGGTCACTGAAAAAGACAGATTATAAGAAATTTTTTCCTTTTTTTTACATCATATTATTTTCCTTAAAAATATCAAATCATAAAATCAAAATCTGCATTGTGGTGACAGTTTTTGTAGGTAAATTCCATTTGTAGGTGAAGACAACACCTAAGTTTTCAAGAGTGTTCTAGAAAGCAATTTAAAATACATGTTTTGGTATTTTACATATGCTACTTCTTTCATTTCTCATAGAACACCCTTCAAATATAGCAATGTGAATACCTTACTTTACAATCGTGAAAACAAAAATATGTGGAACTTTCCAAACTTTAGACTCAAGAAGGCAAAACTAAATGAGCATGAAACCTATACCCCACTTCCAGGCATCTGGTTTATAGGATTTTATTAATATAAAAGTGATATTTTCCAGTAGAAATGTAGGGTTAGGAAAATTTAGGTAACACATAAGACAAAATTTCTGCTGGGTAAAATTTTAATAGTCAAACCAAAAATTACTAAGTATTTACTTTCAAATAAATTTTTTTTTTCCATCAGAAGTGATCCTATACACTCACTGATTTTGCAAGAACTCAAATTATGGTACTACTGACCACAGAGACAACACTTAGTTACAAGTGACCACTGTGAAGGAGAGGTTTAGTGAGACATCTATTTATAAAAAGATGTCAGAGAAGGTCTTGGACCTGTGCTGTGTATGCAGTATGGTAGCCACTAGCTACATGTGGCTATTTAAATTTAAATAAAATTAATGAAAAAAATTAGCCCCTCATTTGCACTAGCCACGTGTAAAATGCTCAATAGACACGTGTGATTAGTGGTTACCTTGTTAGAAAATTCACATACAGAACATTTTGACCATTGCAGAAATTTCCACTGGACAGCACCACCTTAGAAAGTACAGGTAGGGGAGTCAAGCTGATGAAATCTTTAATAAAGGTAGGCAAGCAAATTACTCTGGAAAGGGAAGCATGGATTCTGGGGAAAAGACATCTGATCGCACTAGAATGGCTCTTTGGGAACACAAATGAGTTTCAAGACAAGACAGAAACCACAGTTGCTGTTTGGATGTTCATAAAAGTTACTAAAATTCCACACCAGAAATTATTTTACAACTTTCATTACCCTAGAACCAGAGACAATGTTTTGTTATACATAGGGAACTTAGAAGAAACGGCTTTTTTGGGTGGAGGAAAATGTGCTAAAAGCAATATCCTCCAAAGATTGGTGTGGTAAACAATGTTTTCTAAAATGACTGTAAATTACCTGGAAGACATAATACATGGTTTAATCTTCCAGGTGGTATTTTGCTCAAGTTGATGCTAAATATCAAATTGATGCAGAGAAGAGAAACGTTTTCAGAAAAGCTCACAAGAACTGGAGTAAGCAGGAAGGCGAAACGTGAAATTCAGTGAAAACTGGTGTTAATTATTGTATTTAAGGGAAAATAATCCAAATTAGATTAACTAAATGATGGTATCTGAATCCAGCTTCACATCAAAGACAAAATCAAGAAATCATGTGGACTAATCCTTTGGTTCCCATTTCTTGCTGATGGCTAAAAGGAGCCCCTCTGGGGAGACCAAGCAGAGAAATGTTTTCCTCCCTTTGGATACATGCAGGCCTGTGCCAGAGTATGTGGCTTGGCAAGAGAGGCTCCGTGCTGGATTTTAGTACTCTATCCCCGCCACCCCTGCATACCTCCTCTGCCGGATCCTCTTGCACTGGCCATAACCATACAAGGTGACCCGCATGAGGCCCTCCATCCAAAACTGTTACGCTGCCGGTTTGCAAGCTGCGATGCATCCAAATGTAAGGTGCTTTTACAGTCTGGCCTCTCTTTGTCAACATATACATGGGAGAGCTTGGAAATATCCTTAAAAAGCTAACCAGAATCAGCAGTAGAGCAGATTACTAGATGAGTCTAAAAATGGGGTTTTTCATCCAGGAAAGCAAAGAACATGTCGGTAAAGCTTATAATGTCATAAGGGATTGGGAAATGGCTGTAATATACTCTTGTTTAGCAAATCCTAAAGTACTAAAACCAGGAACAATTAAGAGATCCTTTTAATAAAATAAAAGCAACTTGATTTAATATAGCAGATCAAAAACTTCTAGAAAATATAGATATTTAAAAGAGAGAGTTGGTTAAATTTACAGATGGTAATTCCATAGTATGCTAATAAGTAAATTTTAGGAAATTTTGAACTGTTTTCCTAAACATTTGAGGTTAGAATCATGGAGGCACCCCACCCTCAAGATATCCACTGGGGGCTTCCCTGGTGGCGCAGTGGTTGCGAGTCCGCCTGCCGATGCAGGGGACACGGGTTCGTGCCCCGGTCCGGGAAGATCCCACATGCTGCGGAGCTGCTGTGCCCGTGAGCCGTGGCCGCTGAGCCTGCGCGTCCGGAGCCTGTGCTCCGCAACGGGAGAAAATAAACATAACATTGTAAATCAACTATTCTTCAATAAAAATTTTTTTTAAAAAATTCACTGGTGCTCCTGTGAGGTCCACTGTGTGAGGGGACAGTGACCTGAATCAGCATGGCATTTTTTTTTTTTTTTTTTTGCGGTACGCGGGCCTCTCACTGTTGTGGCCTCTCCCGTTGTGGAGCACAGGCTCCGGACGCGCAGGCTCAGCGGCCATGGCTCACGGGCCCAGCCGCTCCGTGGCATGTGGGATCTTCCCGGACCAGGGCACGAACCCGTGTCCCCTGCATCGGCAGGCAGACTCTCAACCACTGCGTCACCAGAGAAGCCCAGCATAGCATTTTATGTGTTATCACTCTTGGCTTTGTCTGTGTTCCAGAGGGAAAATCAACATCGTGGTTGACTGGTTAGAAATGATCTGGTTGTGAAAGGAAGCTCATTAAATTAATTTTTATTAATATAATTTATTTATAAATTTGTAAGAATTCTTCAGAAAATTTTAACAAGAAAGATTAGAATGTAGGTAATATTGGGACAGTTAACTCGAAGATGGGTTTTCCATCCGGCCCTGAAGGGTAGAAGATTTGGAATTGCCCTTTTCTTAGAAAATATTGAATGTAAGATTAAAACCTAAAAACCAAACCAACCAAACAAAAGCCCACACATTTTACTCAAAAGGAGATTTTCTACCTAGAGCTCAAGTAATACATATCTCTGTGTGTGTGTGCGTGTGTGTGTAGAATTTTTAGCATAGGTATAATCCGTTCTAAGTTTACCAAGGCATGTAAAATATATTAATTCCATATAAACAATTCTGCTGCAAAACCAAGTAGTCATATTCTGCTTTTGCTGTGTTTTTCTAAGTTACTTCCCAGGATTGCTTTAATAGAGCACCCTGAGATCAGAAAATAGCAAAGGTATTAGCAGCTTTGATAAAGCAATTAAATCTTCCTTTGCTGTGTCTTCATACAATAAAAGATAGGACATTGAAACAATTGTCCAAATAATTCAGGCCTGAAATATATTCACCTAAAATATCCAGGGAGTTAAGTGTGTCATTTTGGTTTAAGTTGTCTGAATCACTGCGTTAATTCTGCTATTTAATCTAAGTAGACGTATTGAAGCTGTGAGAAATTTTTAGGTCAGCGTGGAATGTCTCTAGATTTTTCTGAGATTATTTGAAGCTCTTTCCATAATTGCAGTGATCTCACAGTTTTACCTTTTAACCGAAGTCTAATCCAATCTTCAGGCTTCCTGCAAAAGAACCACCCAGGAATGTTTGGGGATTTCTGTGTAACCAGGCCCTAGAAAAGCTGACCCCAGGGAGACAGCCACTAAATTCTGGAGCTCTTTCAGACTGCTCAGACTCATTACACCATGCTGAAACTAATTTCCAATTATCCTAAGGAGTTCAAGAGTTGAGTTATTTAATAAAGAGCTCTTATACCTGGATTAAGGTATCAGACCAAGAGAAAACCATTAAGACCTGATTAGATGACGTAAAAGGATTTTGCATAAGAATTCGAAGTCATCGTACACTGAAGAGTTACAAAAGGTAATGTGAAAAGGAAAATGTACCCCTAATAACAAAACCTTCATTGCTATCTGCAGGAGGGGAGTCTCTGTAGAGTATAGTATATCTTATAAAGGTTCGGCATTTGGTAAGTCAGTTACACTTCAAAAACAAACAAACAAATAGACAAATTCATAGAAAAAGAGATCAGATTTGTAGTTACCAGAGGCGGGGGCTGAGGGGAGGGTGATTTGGATGAAGGTAGTCAAGAGGTACAAACTCCCAGTCGTAAGATAAATAAGTACTAGGGATGTAATGTACAACACGATAAATATAAGTAACACTGCTCTATGTTATGTATGAAAGTTGTTAAGAGAATAAATCCTAAGAGTTCTCATCACAAGGAAGAAAAATCTTTTTCTATTTCTTTAATTTTGCATCTGTACAAGATGATAGATGTTCATTAAACTTATTGTGGTAATCGTTTCATGACGTATGTAAATCAAAGCATTCACGTTGTACACCTCAAACTTTTACAGTGCTGTATGTCAATTCTATCTCAATAAAACTGGGAAAAAAAAAACTGGGAAAAAATTCCCTCAGCAAAAGTAAAAATAAATAAAAAGATTAACCATTTTATTTTTATTTGAAGATCCAACTCAGTTTTTTTTTTTTTTAGTTGGAGAAGGATGTGTTTATCCAAGTGAGAGGCTTAATTTATTTTTATACTCTAGTTGAATAATAACTGTAGAGCGAGACATTGGCATGGATTTGTGAAGGAGCCTGGGTAACCTCAAAATGAGGATAATAATAGCACCTGCTTCAGAGGGCAGTGGTGGGGAATGAAATCCAAAACCCCTGCAAGGCTCCCAGCACTGAGCTGAGTACCCGCAGAATATTCAGTACAGTTTTGCCGTCAGTATTGTAATTGTCAAAACTCTTATTAGATGTTTAAAATACATCCACAGTTTCCTATCTAAAGGCAAAGGGTTAGACTCTAAATGCTAATATTTTTAAATTATTAAAGGTGGAAAGTTCCAGACTGAAACTGAGTCACGTTTAGAAACATTGTTTCGTGAACTTGTTTCTTACTTCCGAAAGGCAGGGGTGGGGACCTTTGATTTACGGTGGCTGCCTGCTTCTTTGGACTTATCTTGTCATGCCTGCAGCCCTGACCCCCAATGCTGCAGTACAGGGAAGAAGTTCACTGCGGTGGGCTCCTTACCTCTCATTCAAATCTGAATACCTATGGTCCACGTATTAGAGTGGGTAAGGAACCAAGGGTGGCGGTTAATCTACTAATGGACATTTCACACCTGAGTGGATGACCAAATTTTGTCCACAACACAGCAGCTGGCACCCCCCTGAATCCACTAGAGTTTCCTCGCAGAATCTTTCACCCTCGCTTTTTTTTTTTCTATTTTGCCTTTTTTTGAGCATGTATCCTTCTTCTCTCCACTCTCTATTTGTTGTATTGGTTAAACAAACAATCGGTGTGAATATTTCTGTCTATAATAGCTATATCAAAAAATACGCAAATGAAGTTGCTCTTTGTGGTTAGCTGTTGATTTCCCATCACTTCCCTGGTCCCAGGTGCATCACCAGCCAACCATAGAAAAAGGAATATCTCCCCTTAAAAAATAAAAGGTGGGGAGGGGAAGGGATAAATTAGGAGTTTGGGATTAACAGATACATACCACTATACAAAACAGATAAACAACAAGGACCTACTGTATAGCACAGAGGACTATATTCAATATCTTGTAATAACCTATAGTGGAAAAGAATCTGAAAAAGAATATATAATATGTATATGTACGTATAATTTAAGCACTTTGCTGTACACCTGAAACTAACACAACATTGTAAATCAACTATACTCCAATAAAAATTAAATTAAAAAAAATTTTTTTTTAAAGTAAAAGGTATTACTTGAACTCTGGTCTGGCTTCCACTGCTCCCTGAAAACTAGCTGTGGGAACACCATATATATTTCTGCATAAGATGGAAGCTTGCCACTTCAGCCAGAATGCTTGCTTCAGAGAACACTGTTTTTCTGGAGTCTGGCCAACCTCAGAGTATTTACCCAGACGATCCAGGAAACACCAAACCATTTCCATTTATGGACATTTTCCTTTACCAATTAAGAACAAAGGGGGAGTTGTTGGTTTTCTTCCCCCTGATTGCATTATTTTGGGTTTAAAATTTTTATGCAAATGCTGACGTAATTAGAACTATCTGAGGAGATTAAAGGCTTGGGATCAAGACCAGCAGCCCTGTCTCCTGCTGGCATGTTAACAGCCAGTGCTTCAGTTTTTATCATAAGTGAGTTTGAAAGCGGGTGACATGCCAGACATTCCTTCTGAAAGCAATTCTATTTGGTAGGTTGGGGTGGAGAGATGACAGTTCTGTGAAGTGATTTACACAGCATGTAAAAAAAAAGTCCCCTGGAGGATGACGGAACTGCAAAAGAAACAATGGACAAAGGGGACTTCCAAGGCCTCAGCCTTCCCGGTCATGCCCTGGGGAAATGCTCCAGTACCTTTCCATCTCTGTTCAGAGAACTTCTGCATAGAACCTTATCCCCACTGATACCAGGGGTTACACTCTAGATGAATGTGACTACTTTGGAAAAGCTAAGAGGAAATTCTAAGTGCTGACTTCCTAGGACGAAAGTCCAAGACGGGTTTAAAATTCCTGCTCCTAAGCAAACATTTCAGAAAGGCATCTCTTTCCTTTTGTAAATTGCTGAAACGGACCTCCAGAAGAGGAATCCCTATATCAACTACACTTCAGTAAAATAAATCAAAAAACAAAAACAAAAAATGGAAGAGGGGTCTCCCTCCATTTCTTGGGTGGTATTTCTGTCTGAAGGCCTGAGATGGCCTTCTGCTCGAAGCTCTTTGGAGCTTAATAGAAACAGCAAGATGTCGGGTCTGGAATCTGTGCTCTGGCTTGTTACAATTTATGCAGGCACTGATGTGTTTCTAGTTCTGTGCTTGAGTTTGCACATTTGAATTAAAGTATTGTCTTAATTATAAAATAGCTTTTTTGGAGATTTTTTTCTTGATTTTTTAAAAATAAATTTATTTATTTATTTTTGGCTACGTGGGGTCTTCGTTGCTGCACGAAGTCTTTTCTCTAGTTGTGTCGAGCATTGCGGTGAGCGGGCTTCTCATTGCGGTGGCTTCTCTTGTTGCGGAGCACGGGCTCTAGGTGTGCGGGTTTCAGTAGTTGTGGCGCACGGGCTTAGTTGCTCCGTGGCATGTGGGATCTTCCCGGATCAGGGCTTGAACCCGTGTCCCCTGAATTGTCAGGCGGATTCTTAACCACAGCGCCACCAGGGAAGTCTTGAGATTTTTCTCTTTTTTTTTTTTTCTTTTTGCGGTACACGGGCCTCTCACTGTTGTGGACTGTCAACCACTGTGCCACCAGGGAAGCCCTTTCTCTTATTTTTTAATACTAGTTTTATTGAGGTATAATTTATAGACAATCAATTTTACCTGTTTAAAGTGTACAATTTGATTACTTTTGACCACATTCATATTTCAGAATATTTCCTTCATGCCCTCAAAATTATCCTCACACCGCATTGCAGTCAGTTCCCTACTCCTGGTAACAACTGATCCTATTTTTTTCCTTGTAGTTTTACCTTTTCTAGAATTTCATATAGATGGAATCATATAGAATCTGGTCTTTTGTGTCTGGCTTCTTTCACTTAGCACAATGCGTTGAAATATATTCATGTTCTGTAAGTATTAGTAGATCATTCCTTTTTACTGATGAATAGTATCAAGATTTTCTTTTACTTTTTTTGTGTAAAAATACACATAACATAAAATTGACTGATTTTTGTCTGAATTTGAAAAAAAAGATTTATTTGGGTCATATGGAAAAGCAAATAGATTTTTGTTGCCTTTTTTTTTTTTCAAAAAGGGTGTATGCGGTTTTTTTGTTTTTTAAAGATGTTGGGGGTAGGAGTTTATTAATTAATTTATTTATTTTTGCTGTGTTGCGTCTTTGTTTCTGCACGAGGGCTTTCTCTAGCTGTGGCAAGCGGGGGCCACTCTTCATCACGGTGCGGGGGCCTCTCACGATGGTGGCCTCTCTTGTTGTGGAACACAGGCTCCAGACGTGCAGGCTCAGTAGTTGAGGCTCACGGGCCTAGTTGCTCCGCGCCATGTGGGATCCTCCCAGACCAGGGCTCGAACCCGTGTCCCCTGCATTAGCAGGTAGATTCTCAACCACTGTGCCACCAGGGAAGCCCTTTGTTGCCTTTTTGAAAAGCATGTGTTAATTGAAGTTAATCATAAGGATATATTCAAATCCATCTTACCTTTATATTTTCTCTGAAATATAAGATTCCATCCCCACCCCTACCCATGACTTACTTAAAATGAAGTTCTAAATGGAAAACTTTTGAAACATTAGGCAGGTGAATCTGAATGTGAAGGAAATTTCCAGATATGTAGCAAAAATACAAATTAATTAACTTCTGAGTAAATGTTTGTAATCGGGACATGAACCTGGATTAGACCAAGTGTTTCACAGACGTTTAAAATTCTGATGGAATAATCAATTAGTAGAAGGGTTAAAGCAAAAAAAAAAAAAAACATCCCATCTTTCTCTATGATATTCGTTAGTAATTATAACAAGGAAAACGTGATGGTGCTTAGTGATAATAATAGCAACAACTGTTATTATTATTACTAGTATTATTATAGCTTACTTGTATAATGCATATTATATGCCTGGTTCTGCTCTAAGCACTATATAGGCCATTAACTCATTTAATTTTCCCAACAAATCTACTAGGTAAGTGTTCTGTTATTATTGCCATTTTACAGGTGAAGAAACTGAGGCATAAAGAAAACTAAATAACCTGTCTTGATGAGTGATGAAGCAGCCAGGATTTGGCTCTGGGAATCTATCAGCTCCAGAGCCTTGACTTTTGACCTCTAGAGCATTCTTAACCACAGAAACGCACTGACGAAATGTTCATATTGGCAAAGGGAGTTGATACCGTCCCTGAGGGAGGTAGGAAATTAAGCCAGAGCAGAGGTTGCAAGCCTGAGCCAGACAGGTTGTTCAGATGTGTGAAGAGGCCCAGAATAAGGCAAGGAGAGGAGATAGGAACTGAGAAACACTGGAGCATTCTGTTCACATAAAAGAGGCTACTATTGGCCTGGTATCCAGGGGCCTGCTGCCCGTTTTCTACCCCAGGTCCAAATGATCCCTGGGGCTCCTTGCAGAGCTAACATGTTAGGAAAACCAGAAGTATTTGTTCAAAGTTCATTGTGACTTAGCTTTACTGATGTGGGCCAAGAGTCCACAGCCTGGTGGGGTTATAACAGAGATGTTGATAAATAACCATTGACTACATATTGAATTCATTCAATATTGTGAATTTGTCTTTTTTATGGTGCTTCTTTTTTTTTCTTTCTTTTAATCAGACTGCATGGCAGAGGGCAATATCCATGGCGCTTTTTTTTTTGGTGGGGGGGGAACGTATATATTTATTTATTTATTTAGGCCAAACCCTTTGGCTTGTGGGATCTTAGTTCCCCAGCCAGGGATTGAACCTAGGCCCTCGGCAGTGAGAGCACAGAGTCCTAACCACTGGACCTCCAGGTAATTCCCTTTTATAGTGCTTTTTAATCTGACCTAACAAAGAGCTTATGGACTTGAAACTAGATTGCCTGATTTTGAAGCTTGATTTTGCCATTTACAAGCAGTGTGACTTCGAGCATGTTGCCAATCTTTCCATGTCTTTCCATGCATCTTTCTTTTTCTCATCTGTGAAATGGGGAAAGTAATAGTACATCTGTTTCATAGCATTGTTTCGAAGACTGAAGGGTTATGTACAAAAGGTTTACAACAGTGATGGCAAATAGGTACTGTATATTTTTTAGCTATTATTATTACTCTCCAAAAATGATGGTAGCTGGAAATTACCTGTTCCAACTTTTGAAATATAATAAACTATAGTAATCTGTACTAAAATGAAATTACCTTCAAGACTTTACTTTGCAGGGCTCTGCTCCTTGTTCCTGCAGGGCTGGGGGGCATTGCCCATCACTGATGGGTAGGCGTACAAGGAACAGACAACTCAGGGACATGATTTCAGCCTCTACAATGCACCAGATACTAGAAGGGAAAATTCTAAATACCTGGTCTCTGTGACCTGAAACTTCAGCAGTAATCAGACACAATGAGTTTGGGGAGAGAAGAATATTTTTTTGAATCATGGACAGAATAAAAGAAAATCAAGCTTGGGATAAGATAATTGGAGCTTCCTTTCTAGTCCTCATTTTTTACTGATGGAGATTTGTTTTTAGAGTAGGCCAGTTTGCAGTAACCTACCAAACTGTTGGCCAGTTTGCAGTAACCTACCTCACTCCTATGGGTCCTTGGTGCTGTATGCAGATCCCAGGTATTCCTGAACACCTGGTTCATTCTCCATGTTCTGTACAAAGCTATCCCTAGCTGTCCAGGCAGCCCAACCTGGCCTTGATTACATGCACAAACTGAAATCTTATACCCTTTGACACTTAATCATGTACTATTTTGCATTGTTTGTTGCCTTATGTTGTTATCATGTATGGAACTATCTAGAGAACACCCATTCATTTATTTAGTCAGTGAACAATAGTTTATTGGGGGCTTTATTGGGGGTCTTTGCAGGCCTTGATGATGAAAAGTAGGGGTGATTGTTTTGGACAGATTGTGTGGGTGTGTGTATATATATATACATATATATATAATACCTCTGACGATTTAAAAATCTCTAGTAGGAACCAAAGCTTTCTCCTTGGCAGCCACCTCTTTGAATTAGTGCCACCAGCCTCCCTAGGGAAAGGGACAATGTAGGATACACCACTTGCAGTTTCTTACTCACCCAAGACAATGGACTTGGATGATACTCACAGTTGGACTCTACAGATATTTTCTAAAGGGCCCGCAGAGAATGGCATGAGAAATATGCTCTATGATGTAAAAAGAATATAAAATCTGGATCCTCTTTCTTATTCAATCCAACAGAACACTAACTGAGCACCAAGTGCACGCTGGATACCATACTAGTTGTTAGTGATACAGAATGGTACCTAGCCTAGTACAGACGGGTGGGAGGCCCACCAGTCAACAGATGACTTAATGAGTTACTAGGCCTGGTGATCAAGAGGTGATGGGGACCCAGGAGAGGAACCTTGGTCCAGCCAGGTGATGGTGAGGCATAGAATGAGGTGTCACCAGAGTGGATAGGCTGGGGTAGGGCTACTGTAGTTCAGAGAGAGGTTGAACCTAGGCTGGAGGGTAAAGGGAACCCTGTTGTGACTGTTAGACTGGCCTGTTTTCCCTGATGTCTTTCAGACCAGAGCTGATCACAGCTGCTGACTTATTTCTGAGTTTGCACTCCTGAGACTGGGCCTCCCAGTTTGAGGAAGGGGCAGGCTGCTAGCTACCTCCGAATTCTGCCCTGGACCACCCTGGGAGAGAAGGAAGGCTCAGGGGGATCTGGCACATTCCTCCAGAAGGATCCCTGGGCTGAGGCCTCTGCACCACACCCTCGGCCCAGGTCAGGTGTGCGCCCTTCTTGCGGCGAGGGGGGAGCCTGGCAGCTGGGGTGAGCGCTTTTACAGCTCCGTGTGTGCTGTGTGTTTGCTTCCCGAGGGCTGGGTTCTCCTTATTCACAGGTGAGTCACACCGTGAAACACACGCTCTCTTCCTGTCAGGACTGAGTCAGGTAGAAGAGTCGATAAAACCACCTGATCAAGGAAAAGGAAGGCACAGCGGAGCGCAGAGCGAAAGCTCCCAGCCGCAAGGCGCAGGGCAGCACCCCTGCAGCGGCTGATTGCGCGGCCCGGCCCGGCCATGCCTGCGCTCTGGCTCAGCTGCTGCCTCTGCTTCTCGTTCCTCCTGCCTGCAGCCCGGGCCAACTCCAGGACGCCAGGTGAGTCCCTTCCAGGAAGAACGGCGCAGCCCTGGGCTGGGAACTGGCCTTTCCCTGCAGACCGTGATGGCTGCACTCACCTCCGAGGAGCCCCACTTTATGAGAATCTCTTTAGAGCTCCCTCCTCCTGCCCCATCTGGGGCTCCTCCAGAGATTTGTTTACAATAATATATATTATTTACCAATACTATATAAAGCTGTCTGATTTTAAAATATGAAGCCAATAGGTCGTGCCAAACCAGGGTTTTCCTTGCTTTAAAATTGTTCCTTCTTGATTGCTTTTTTGATCAGAGGGCTTCTGTTTGATCAGTAATAGCAAAACATGTTGGTATATAAATTCTATTCCCAATGTGTGTTTTTACTGATGGGATTTTGGTGAGAATGCTTTCTGTGACTGTGAACCCCACAAAGATTGAAAAGGAATCTCTTCAGTCATCCTCCTGGTATTCCCGTTTCTTTGGGATGGAAAATGAGTTAAGAGTCTTAACAATGCTTTACTTTTGCATAACATTACTTTTTATAGTATTTTCACATAATAGTCATTCAACAGGCATTTATTGGGCACCTATGTCATAGGTCATTTGATCTTATCTAGGGCACCCAGTAGCTGTCACTTCATGAGAAGTTCAACTCCTATAAACAAAAGTTTCTGGGCACCTAACAACGATTTACTGTATGCATGTGTCAGCTATGACAACGCATAAAGGGTGTTTTCCTTAAGTTTTACTTAGTAGTCACTTAGTTTTACCAATGATATTTGCCTGTGTAATTACCCCAAATTCTCAGGTTTATTTTTGCTTCTTGTATCTGATGGCATTTCAATAATTATCTCAATAGGTCCAAGAGCCATCTTCACACATGTGCATGTGTGAACATGAGACCAGGCTCATGGGTACATGGAATTATCTTAGACATTTCAATTATTACTTTGCAGTCTGGGTGATGCTGCCTGAATTGTATTTGAATGGCATGAATGTTTTAGCGTGTGTTTGAATGCATTTGATAGTCTTTTGTTTTTTTTCCTAAGATAATGGAATTAACTTACAACCCATCATCCTTGATTACCATTTAAAAACCACTTATGAAAATGATCATGTGGGTTAGAATCCCTCAGAATAAATAACTTTAACCTAGTGAGAAACATCCTAAAAGTAAGAACAGTCTTTGAATATTAGAATTCAGAGGAACTGCTTATGGATCAAGTACTAGAATTCCTTGGTTTAAAAAAAGAAAATATGGAACTGTATTTGCACAAAGCTACATAAACAACTACTGGCACTTGATCCAGTGGTTCTTAGACTGGAACATTAGGGACCACATTATAAAATTAATAAGGGGGGCTTCCCTGGTGGCGCAGTGGTTGAGAGTCTGCCTGCTGATGCAGGGGACACGGGTTCGTGCCTCAATCCGGGAAGATCCCACATGCCGCAGAGCGGCTGGGCCCGTGAGTCCCAAAAAAAAAAAAAAAAAAAAAAAAAGTAATAAGGGAACAAGTTACATATGTTTTATATAATGAGTAACTATTGAAGCAATTTCCTTTTTTGGCTGTAGCTGAGTGTATGTGTGTGCGTTAGCATTAGATATCAGAAACAAATATGTAGGGTGATGAATTGTTTAATAAAATAACTATTTAATAAACTGTTTAATAAAATCAGACTCAGGAGGACAGAGTTTGGACTCTAACTTCTCAAGGATGGACAAGCTCTGAGTATTCCATCTACATCATTAAGTCAGAAGCAGTGTTTAAGCTCATTTCCAGACTTTCCCCTTCCTTAAAGACAGGCCACTTAAAAAACTAGGCTGCCTCCTCAAAGGGCTTCATTTGGGGCTCAATGAGAGTGTGAAAAATTTGTGTTAGGCTAGAGCACACATGCTTTCCCATTTATGGGATGCTGTGATGTAGTGGGAGTTGGACCGAAAGTATGGTGCTTGCCACCTCCCAAAGTGACCTGCATCTGTGCACCTCTGCGAGCCTAAAGCAGTGATATTGCTTCCTGGGTGTTCCCGTGCAGGTGAAATTATGGTGTTAGATATAATCAGAGTTGGTCTCAGCTAAAGCACAGGTTTTAGAGTCAGCCTGACCTGGCTTCAGAATTTGGCTGATTCACTTACTAGTCCCTTATTCATAACCATTCAGGTTCCTCAGCTGCTTGGAGTCTGCTCTTTGCCTGTTAAGTGGAGGCAATAGTGCTGTGTATCCTTGCAGGTCTGTTGAAAGGATGAGATGTTACTGTAAAGTGCCTTAAAATACCTAGAACCACGGTTCTTCAAAAGGTCTGATGCTGGGCTTCCCTGGTGGCGCAGTGGTTAAGAATCCACCTGCCAATGCAGGGGACATGGGTTCAAGCCCTGGTCTGGGAAGATCTCACATGCCATAGAGCAATTAAGCCCACACGCCACAACTACTGAACCCACGTGCCACAACTACTGAAGTCCGCACTCCTAGAGCCTGTGCTCCACAACAACAGAAGCCACCGCAATGAGAAGCCCGTGCACCACAATGAAGAGTAGCCCCCGCTAGCCGCAACTAGAGAAAGCCCACGCGCAGCAACAAAGACCCAATGCAGCCAAAACTGAATAAATAAAATAAGTTAATTAAAAAAAAAAAGTCTGATGCCAAAGTCTGATATAGTGAACTCAGATGCTTTGAGGTCATTAAGAAAGATAGAGACTCCCCTTCAGGAGCTCACAGTTGGTGTGAATGTGGGTGTAGCTCCAATGGTCTGGATCATAGTTCACTTGGGGAGGTGCGACTGGAGAAGGGAGATAGGAATGAGACTAGAAATGTAGCCAAGAATCTGGTGGTGAAGAGCCTTACGTACCAGTCTGTGCCATTAGGTTGGTACCCTGTAGGCAAAGAAGGGTTGCGGTTGCAGATGTTTTGTAAGTGGGGTGGGTGTGGTCAGATTCATGTTTAAAAGATCACTCACTTAAGGGCTTAGAGGATGGAGTTGAACTAGGAGAGGCAAACAAACGGCCATTGCAATAAACCAAATGAGAGGTGATGAGGGCTTACCTCATGGTGGTGGAATAGTAAAGAGGAAACAGATCACAGAGACATTTAGGAGGTAAAATTGGAAGAATTTGGTGATCCAATGAGTGTGTGCGTGTGTTAGGGATAATAGTAAGGGAAAATTGTGAGAAATGAGGAAGAGTCCAAGATGGGTCTGAGGCTTCAGGCTTGTGTAGTTGGTTAGACAGTGCTGCCGTTAAAGGAAATGAGGACTATAGAGACGATCAGATTTGGGAACGAGGCTGGGCGACGGATGAAGTGAAGGAAGTGAGTTTCTGTGGGGATCTGTTGTATTTGAGATGCAAGTGGGGATGTCCAGTAAACAGCTGGAGCTATGATTTTGAAATTTAGAAGAAATTCAAACAATATAAAGTTGGGAGCCCAAAGGAGCTCCCAAGAAGATGGAAGGACAGTGAAGGAGAACAGCAGGAAGGGGCATTGACGCTAGAGGAGAATCAAGAAAGAGGAGAGCTTTATTAGCCCAAGGAAGAGTTACGCCGATGTAGGAGTCATAAATGGTACTCAGAGGTAGAAATATGAATACACAAAGAGTGAGGACTAAGAGACACAGTTGGATTCAGCCAGGTAAGTTTTTCTTTTTTTTTTTTTGCGGTACGTGGGTCTCTCACTGTTGCGGCCTCTCCCGTTGCGGAGCACAGGCTCCGGACGCGCAGGCTCAGCGGCCATGGCTCACGGGCCCAGCCGCTCCGCGGCATGTGGGATCTTCCCGGACCCGGGCACAAACCCGTGTCCCCTGCATCGGCAGGCGGACTCTCAACCACTGCGCCACCAGGGAAGCCCCACTAGGTAAGTTTTGAAGCAATTGTTCGAGAATGGTGAGCTCAGAATCGAAGATTATTTAAATCACTAATTTAGTTTCTCCCATGTCCTGATGCTAGAAAAGAAGTGCTGTGGAGAGTGGAAAGGACCCCTGGAAAGGTTTACACTCTCATAGATTCTGTTATTAAATTGTTGAAGTGGTACAGCATCATGTGTAGGGGTGCAGGCTCTGTAGTAAGACTGCCTGGGTTCAAATCCTAGCACTGTCCTTTACCACTTAAGGGATTGAGGTAAGCTACCTCACGTGTTACTCGGTTTCCTCATCTCTGAGATGAGGGTAATAAATGATTGTGATTATTATATGTAAAGCATTTTGCACAGTGCCTAGTAAACACTCACTGTGTTCGATATTATTGTTGTATAACTAACTGCTCTGCCAGTACTGAATGTCAGTATAATGCCTTTTGTGTTTTAAGTGGTAAAGTTTTGGAAGAGGCTCCTTTCATTAGTCCAGGAAAGGTGATGAGGAGCCCTTTGGCTCAGGCTGAAATGAACCCTAAGTTTTACCCAATGAAACAAATGGAATTCCTGACAAGGAACCCAAAGCAGATTGGAATTTCAAGATTGGGTTTCATATCATTTTGCCTTTTGTCAGCCAGGCCTCAGCACATATAGATTAAGCACATCTGTTACTCTCTAGAACATGCCCATGTATAAGATGACCCCAACATAAGATGATCTCTCGCTTCTCAATGGGAAGATCTCCCTCTCACACCATCAAAAAAAAAAGAAAGGGGTTGGTTAACCTTTTTTTCTTTTGCCACACTGCACGGCACGCAGAATCTTAGTTCCCAGACCAGGGATCAAACCCATGCCCTCTGCAGTGCAAGCAGGGAATCTTAACCACTGGACCGCCAGGGAATTCCCAGTTTGGCTAACTTGAGTATGAAACATTGAGCAATATAGATGCAGTGGTCGTGTGCCTCTTTACATTTAATTTAGTAAATTAGTTTTACAAACATATTTAAAGTCACATAATCTGTAAAATAATAACTTAGAAGTATTCATTTGTTCACTTACATTTCATGTAGTAATTATATTCAAATTCCATCTTTAATATTCCTAAAGCCACTTTAATGCAGTTTTTTCTCTACTTCAGACCAGGTGACTTGAGACACAGCTCTATGTGAGTTTGCTTTCGCTGCTGTCGCTGGAAAGTACACCATTTCAGAACGTGAACAAGATTTTAAAATTATCCCGAAGCGCACACTGTGATCGTCACAGCATAATCATCTTGAAAGTCTTACTATGGCGGCTTTCAGCACTCACAACTGTGGGATGATGAACAATTATGAGAATTATGTTTGATAGCTTGGCCTCTTTCTTGCTAATAAATACCTAAAACATTGATTGAGGTCATTTCAGGTTAACATGTCTTCCCCAAATAATACTTTATTTAAAAGTATTATATAACTAACTGCTCTCATGAGAGATTTTGAAAAGACTTAAATGTGGCCTTATATTCACCTTATATTCTAGTATGTATAGTAAATGGGAGTATAGAATTGGGTTGGAGTGTAAGCTGGAGATTCCTATGTAAGCTTAAATTGTGAGTGCCCTGAACCGGGGGCAGCCACTGGTTTAGCTCCACTGATCCAAGAAGCTGAGGATGAATGTTGATTTGTGATCAGTGTTTATGGGAAAGTCAGGAGCATGAAATTAAGATGTTGAGGCCATCCTGGGAATATTTTTCCCATTTAAGTTCTTAGTGGCTCAACTATATTGACATTTTTTTTCCTAGAGAAATTTGCAAGGACAAGACTTGAACCACCTATTACAGACTAGTGTAGAAATAGGAGCTCCTGGAATACTCTAATTTAGTCACAAATTAGACCTAGCAGATTACTGAATCATTACTGGGCTGTGTTCTAATATAACCCCCAGGTACATGATGTAATATTTGAATCACACCCAGAGCCAAAAGCTGCGTCTCCTCTGTGTCTCTGGGTGACTGTATGTCTGTGTATGTGCCTCCCCAGCTAACATGTGCTTCCTTATGTCGTGAAAGAAGAAAAGACTGGTTCTTTCTCTAACATTGATCATGTGAGGACTCCTGCAGTATCAGAGGAAAGTGGAGATCAATTGGGCAAATGTACACATATCCTGGACTTCTTCAGGCTTGTTGACCACTTACAGAAACCCAACTGTTTCTTTTCCAGGTTTTTTTTTTAATACACTATGTGAATATGGATGCTCATATTCTAAAAAAAAAAATTAAATGGCAACCAAATAATTTCCCACACTAACTTAAACATTAGGAAAATGATGAAATCTTCAGCTGCACTTATATGGGGTGTTTCTTACAAAAAGTTTTGCATGTTTCACCACTTTCTTCTCTTATTACAACATCATGGAACTAAATGAGAATGGCCCTTAAGGGTTCTCTAAAGGAGCTTCTCCTTTTATAGTTAAGGAAAATGACACTCAGAGAGGCAAAGCAACTGTCCAAATTCTCATGGTTGGTTATAACAGAGCTGGGCTCTGGCATGCATGACCCTCATTTATAGACTGGAAAATTGAGGCACAGGAAAATGATTGCCTTGACCAGAGCCAGGCAGTTAATAACAGGATCAGATTTCAATTGCTAGTTTAATTTTCTTTAACAAGATATCCCCTTGGCTTGTTTCTCATTCTTTTAAAGAATTTTCATTTAAATCAATTTTCATACCTGATGGAATCTTGATGTATTATATAAGAACATCCCTTATGCTTCTAGATGGGACATCTCTTCAGACATCTCTATTTGTGTGAGTCAATAGAGTGGCCTTTCCTTTAAAAATATCAGCGAACAACAGGTTAAAACCAAGCACAAACTCCAGTCCCCGGGGCCCTGATAAGAGAACAGATTTCAGACTACCAAGTTTCCTCCTCTCTTTGTTCAACTCTGTTTATAGATTATCACACAGCTTGGAATTGACCAAGTGGCTCAGGACAGTTGAGGGACAGCAATAAGCCTTTCTGCTTCACCTGTCAATGTTTCGAATTTATTTATTTATGGCTCTGTTGGGCTTTGTTGCTGTGCACGGGCTTTCTTTAGTTGTGGCGAGTGGGGGCTACTCTTCGTTGCGGTGCACAGGCTTCTCATTGCGGTGTCTTCTCTTGCTGTGGAGCATGGACTCTAGGCACACGGGCTTCAGTAGTTGTGGCTCATGGGCTCAGTAGTTGTGGCTCGCGAGCTCTAGAGCACAGGCTCAGTAGTTGTGGCGCACGGGCTTAGTTGCTCCGCGGCATGTGGGATCTTCCCAGACCAGGGCTCGAATCCGTGTCCCCTGCATTGGCAGGCGGATTCTTAACCACTGCGCCACCAGGGAAACCCCTGAATTTATTTAAGCATCGTTGTGTCCAGAGGTATTTGCTCTCTCTGCTGGAGACTATTGATATATATTTTGAAGTCTTTCAGTTTCACGGCCAGAGCATTGACTATTAAGCTTCATACACATTTACTGCTCTTTCAAATCACTACCCGTTTTGCTCTTGAATAAAGGAAACTCCTAATGTTTAAAGATCATTTCTCATTTCAATAGGCTGGTCTACTTTGTGAGAGCAGTGGATCCAACAGCATCCCGAAGCTGCAGCTCTTGCCTCATCCAGGGGGTTGTACGTGGGACATGGTAGGAGGGGGTCTTCATGTGCTGAGGTCTGAGGGGACAGAACCCAGGCCACAGATGACCTAGCGTGGGAAATGACAGCAGAGCAGCAGCCCATTTGTCCGACTGGGATGCAGGACACGTTGCTCCCACTCCCTGCTGCAGGCTTCATGGTCCAAACTCTTCTTAGAATATTTGTTACTTCTCTTTATGGATAGATGAAAATGGCTGGGCTCCTAAAGACCATTTAATTCATTCTTCTGTCTTTAAGCAATACAATTTTAATTTATTATTTTCAAATGGATGTTTTTCATCAATGAATCTTTAAGGAAGGTCTTATAAATGCATTCCATACTTTTTCCAACATGGTCATGTACATGGATTACCACGTTCTTTTTTTTGATTACCACGTTCTTTTGGCAAAACTAAGAACTCTAGCGGTGCATGGTAAGCATGCACATACCTAAATGTGTGTATCTTTGTGAAGGAATGTAGTGATAGCAAAAAATCTGTGTCTAGTCTCCTTGTACAAAAATGTCTTGTTCATAAAAGCAATGAAAGGTTTAAAGAGGAAGAATCATTAGGTAACTTTTTTTTTAAGGAGCCAACAAAACACAAATTTAAGCAATTGAAAAACCACATTTAATGTATACTCCGAAAAGCATTTCAGTACAAATCAGAATTGCCTTTTAAACTTTTCTTAGACTCGTCATACATGATTTCTTTCCTTTTGGTCCTCACTGCTTCAGGGGCCACCTCTAGCTGTCCTGGACTCTCTAACGTCCTTTACTTCAGCTGCTTCTTAAAGGGGCATATGACACCTTTTCCTGGGCCATGTAGCAAGTGCTCAAAGAACACTAAGCTCTTTGATTAACAGTCAGATGTGCTTTCTGTATTGGGATGCTTTTCTTTACAGATTATCTCATGGAGATATAGAAATGTCTACAGTAGTTTCTGTGGTCAGAAGGGTGTAGGGTTACCTGCGGTGATAGAATCCTCACCGCAATCACCATTGATCACACCCTGTAGCTGACACCAGCTGTCTTGGAGTCGAGCCCTTAAAGATGCCGGGTGTAAGAGAAGGGAGCCTCTCCTGTGTCCCTTGTGTCCTAACCTTCTCTTCCCTCTCACCTTTGCTACTCAGACAAAAATTGGCATCCCCAACCTCTCTGTTAACTGGGGCTTCTTTCCCTCTCCCCACTGTCTGCCTGGGCCCTGGTGGGGTGTCAGGGAAGACATATCCAGGTGTGGTCTCCTGGTCTAGTCCCCACCAGGCTGAGTCATCCACAGTCCACGTGTGCCATTTCTAAGTCTAGGTTATAATAAAATGAGCTATGAACTCTTGATGAAAATAGGTGACTGCTTTTAAGCCATAGTCATTCAAAAGGAAAATGTGGTGATCTGAGTTTCATTGACTCTTGATGACTTAGAGTTGAAAAGATTTGTCCGTGTTCTAGCCTTCAAAATTGCCCATGCGATTAGAACACTGACCTCTGTTGTTCCTCTCCTTAGAGCACTTCACGTCGCAGGCTAACTTGCACTGCTTGAACATTTACATGTCCAGGGAAACAAACCATCAGGCAGGATAGGGCACCGGTGGTCCTGGCTGTGCTGGCCTAAAAGACAGCTGTGAAAAATGTGAGGCAGAGAAAGGAATTCAGTTTAAAAACTCTTAGCGAGGGACGTGCCATTTCAGTTTTCTTATTCTATTTAGAAAACATATTGTGACAGACCTGAAGAATCTGGAACTGGAAGCAGTCACACATCAAACCATAAAATTCTAGATCACTTTAAATGATGAAATGTTCAGATTTTGTTTTAAATTATTTACCCAGGGGCTTACCCTGGTGGCACAGTGGTTGGGAATCCGCCTGCCGATGCAGGGGACGCGGGTACGTGTCCCGGTCCGGGAGGATCCCACATGCCGCGGAGCAACTGGGCCCGTGAGCCATGGCCGCTGAGCCTGCGTGTCCGGAGCCTGTGCTCTGCAACAAGACAGACCGCAATAGTGAGAGGCCCGCTCACCGCGATGAAGAGTGGCCCCCTTGGGCTTCCCTGGTGGCGCAGTGGTTGAGAGTCCGCCTGCCGATGCAGGGGACGCGGGTACGTGTCCCGGTCCGGGAGGATCCCACATGCCGCGGAGCAACTGGGCCCGTGAGCCATGGCCGCTGAGCCTGCGCATCCGGAGCCTGTGCTCCGCGGCGGGAGAGGCCACAGCAGTGAGAGGCCCGCGTACCGCAAAAAAAAAAAAAAAAAAAAAAAAATTATTTACCCAAGCTGAGAAACATACTAAGTTTTGGAAAGAAAAATCCCATGGAGGAGGTTTTAAATCTTAAAAAGTATGAGCATTTTCACCTTTTTATTATAATTTAAGAAAAACACTCATCATCCTGAGTATCTCTGATTTGGAGGTAATTTCAACAATTGCTTTTCTTCTGAAAATGAGCATCTGTCAGGTTTTTTTAGAGTATACTATTCTCACCTTTACTTTTAGTCACCATTTTCTATCTAGTTATTTACATTTGGACTTCCTAATGAAGGGCCTCATTGTAGCTGACTTCCTGGAGGGGAAGTTTGCTATCTTTGAGCAGAAAAGGTTGTCAGTGTACATGAGGCCAGTTCTTTGACTCAGAGGAAGGGAATGATATCTAAATAATAATAAATTAGGATTGAATTTTTAGCATAACTTCTTTGAACAAACCAAAGGTAGGAGAATGGTTGAGGTTGGGTAGCCCCAATCCACATCTCCCCACCACGATGCTTGTCCTCTGCAGCAAGAATTTTAAGAAACAGAGGAAGTCAAGACCTAAAATGAAATATAAGTGAAATGAATGGCAGAGAGATGAGGAGGTCCCAGTGGGGAGTGTTTTGTGAAATTAGGCTGGAAAAGTAGATAGGATTAGGCTGTGAAAGTCTTTGTAGGCAATGTTAAGGAGTTCTGGTCTTTATCCTAAAAGTAAAGGAAAGGCGTCAGAGAGTTTGAAGCAGGGAGGTATTGGTAAAATTTGTATTTGGAAAGGTTTTTCTGACTATTGAGGGGAGGGAGGCAAGAGAAGTTGCAGGGGATCCAGTTATGAAGCTCTGCAGGCAAGCAGTGGCTGGGGTTTGGTGTAGAGTGGCCATAGTGGAGATAGAGTTGGGTGGACTTGAGCTATGGAGACAGTTATGTCAATAACGTTGGGAGTTGAATAGAATAGAGGCAAGCGAGAAAGATGGAGACCCTATAAGGATAGTTCCCAGCTTTCTGACTTGAAGGGCTGACAATCACAAGTTTGGTTTTAAACATGTTTTGTGTAAACAGCTTTTGAGACAATCAGCTGGAAATGTAAAGTGGATGACTGGGCATCAGGGTCTAGAGTTGAGAATGAATTCTGGGCCGGGGAAGTATCTTGGTATGTCAATACCCGTCGTGGTTATTGAAGCCCTTGGCTTGGATGAGAGAGTTCTTCAGTGAGAGGCATGGAGGTTCAGGACTGAGCCTTGAGGAGCACTAACACTTCGAGTTGGGGCAAGGAGAGGATCCCGCAAAGACTTGGATGGCGCAGGGGGTGAGGGTCATGAGCCAAGGGGAAGTACAGTACAGCACAGCATCATAGTATCCAAGGGAAGAGAGTTTCAAAAAGGAAGGAGAGAGAAAAACATTCAATGTCTCAGAAAGGGAATGCGGGACACAAAATACCAGAAATGGAACACAAGGCACACACCTTTCCTCTAAATAAAGAAGAGAATTGAGCGCTGTTTCTAAGTGGTTTATACGTGGACTCATCCACAGGAGATTACGGGCAACTTATTATCAACTTGCTGCTGTTTCACTAAATCAGTATTAGTGCACTGAGCAGCTGACATGGCGGCAAGTCCAGCAAAGCTCAACATAACAGCAGCCAGCACACGCTGTCAGGTTCAAACATGACGATCAGATTCCTAGCTCCTGAGATAGTCCCACACAGCAGCCAAGTACACTACCTGTCAAGGCTGCCTGATCACGGCAAGCTGATCTCATGGTCTCACGTCTGCCTCCTCCCCTCGCCCCTCCTCCCGCGCAGCCCTAGGCGTGCTGTCCTTTGAGATGGCAGCTCCGGGCTCACACACAGAGGACAGGCAGTCCTGGCACAGCAATAGTTCATCCGGTGAGAGCCGCAACCTGAAAGTCTCAGACAACTCCTTCTAACAAAAGTATCACATTCCTCTCACAATTCTTTCTGTTCTCATCTCACCATGTATTTTTTGGGTACAGACATTAGTTATTTTACACCGAAATGCCATATATGTAGACAATGAAAACTTTATGTATTGTGTTGAGAAATTTTCATATTGGGTCTCTAGGGTCCTGGGAGATTTCTGTAAGTTCCAGTTCTTGTTTGGCTTTTCTTAGAGTCAGACTGCCTGCTTTCCTTCCTTCTTTCCTTCCTTCCGTCCTCCCTCCCTCCCATCCTCCCTCCCTCCCTTCTTTCCTCCTTCTGTCCGTTCTTCCATCTGTCCTTCTAGCTAACCAATCCTTCCAGCCAGCCATTTATCCACCAGTTACAGTCTCAAGCCCTGTACTAGGTACTATGGGGTACAAAAGTGAGAAATGCTATAGAGGAAGTAAGTCATGTACACAAATAGTAATGACTCAGGCTCTAAAGTGATAAGTGCCAAGAGAGAGATGGGGATGAAGACCTGTGGGCATCCAGAGGGAGACGCTCTTAAAGGGTTATCAGTAGAGACCGAACACCATCTAATTTACGTTCCTAAGATCTCTCTGGCTGCCGCGTGGGTATAGGGAGGGTGTGAGCAGGGAGAGCCCAGGCAAAGAAAACAGCAAGCCTAAAGGCCCCAGGAGGGAAAGAGCTTGGTGCATCCCAGGATTCGTGGGTGCGAGGGTCTATGTGTTGGAGTCCAGTGAACAAGAGCTAGAAAGAGGACGGAGATCAAGTTGGAGAGGTCAGCAGGGCCAAACCTTCAGGGTTTTTGAGAGGAGTTTGGATTTGAAATTTTGTTTTTACTGTTATAACACTAAAAACATTGATGTTCCATCACACGAAGGTGGAAATTAGATCAGCTTGGTGAAAAGCAGAGCTGTGCTTTTCTACATTTAGAACAATAGAAAGGGGATCTGCTTGTACACAATTGACCATATGAATGCCAGATTGTTGAAACGTTCTCGTGATTGCTTGTAATGTTTCCTCTGGGGAATTTAAAATGAGGTCTTGATGAACTGCAGCCACCGATGCTGATCATACCAAGACCTTGCCCCAAGTACAACCCTAGGAAATATTTTCAGTTTCATTTCATTCTCCGAAGGATACAGCTTGGAAACAGCCTTTGCCCCTGAGCTTCCTGTCCTGACATCTTAGAGTTGTGTGTTTGAGCGAGGGTGGGAGTGTTAGGTGAGCCTGAGGCAGTCCACACACGTTGCTGCATTGTTTGTAGAGTTTCCAACTCCTGGATCTTCCTGCTGGTGGGGAGCTTGGGTGGTGGTGGGCAGATCGGCCTGTGTCTGGCTGCCCGGCAGGCTTTTCTAAGAAGCACCTTGAGGGTCAGTGATGGTATGCTATTATAGTTATTATGATAATAAATGCTTAAGTGCCAAAGAGGCAGTATACATCGGAGTCAGACGCAATTACCACCCAAGCTTTACTAGACTGAAATACATGAAAATCAGTAAAATGATTCGGTTTATGCAGGGCTAGAGGTGAACTTGATGAATCTCGCTCCTTTAGCTGTGGAGATCATCCCCGCTGACAGGGCATGGGTGTAATGAAGTAGAGTGAGGGGGTGGAGAGAGGATAAGACAAAACCTTGAAGAGATGTCCCTAATTTGGAAAGAGTACCATACAAATGAATAGTCAAGTAAGAGTAGTGGGTAGGACCTGGCTCCTATGATACAGAGTTCAGTGAAACGGGGAGAAAGATCCTGCTGCTTTTAATTCCTAGACTCTATAAGGCTTCAGGTCTATTCAGGGTCTGAGTCTGAGTTGTTTCTATATTTTCTGGTACAGTGATAGCTTAATGCCAGGTCCTGGACCCGTGCCTGTCCATGGTGAAGTGAGGAAAACAAGGATAACGTGATGAGTGTGTGACAAAGCCCAGTAAATGTCAAATAAGTATATATTTAATGTCTTATTTGACGAAATAAAACATTACAACTCCCTTTATTGAAATCTTGCTGGCTCAGGGCTATAGAAATCTTGCTGGCTCAGGGCTTCCCTGGTAGCACAGTGGTTAAGAATCCACCTGCCAATGCAGGGGACACAGGTTTGAGCCCTGGTCTGGGAAAATCCCACATGCCGTGGAGCAACTAAGCCCATGCGCCACAACTACTGAGCTTGCACTCTAGAGCCCGCGAGTCACAACTACTGAAGCTCGCTCACCTAAAGCCCGTGCTCCACAGCAAGAGAAGCTGCTGCAATGAGAAGCCCATGCACCGCCATGAAGAGTAGCCCCGGCTCGCCACCACTAGAGAAAGCCCGTGTGCAGGCAATGAAGACCCAACACAGCCAAAAATAAAAATAAAATTAAAAAAGAAAGAAATCTCACTGGCTCACGAAGTCCCAGTGTCCAAAATGAATGAAATAAATGTATGTCTCATTGAGAACAGAAGGAAGGAGAAAAAGGAAGAAGAATCAGTTAAACAAAATCTATGAGTGAGGTCCTTTGGAGAGAAAGGGGATTTATCCAGAGAGGGAAAGGAAAATCTGCAACAAAATGACAGGTGAATAGTTTGATACATTTGTTATAGAAATAATTCATGATAATTTATTTTTTAAAAATCTATTGAAGTATAGTTGATTTACAATGTTGTGTTAATTTCTACAGTACAGCAAAGTGACTCAGTTATATGTGTATATATATATATATATTTTTTTTTCCATTATGGTTTTTCACAGGCTATTTTTTTTTTAACATCTTTATTGGAGTATAATTGCTTTACAGCTGAAAACATCGTGCCTGATAGACAAATAGCCAAAGATCATGAACAGACAGATATCAAAGTAGAGATAAAACAGTAAAGCAGCATATGGCACTTTTCAACCCTCCCTTCCTACTCACTTTACCCACCTCCAGCTACCTATTTCCTTTCACTGCTTTATGTATTTCTCCTTCACAAATATTGCTATCCACATATTCTCCCTATACTAGTTGCCTTGTTTATTTTCTTTTCCTCCAATTCGCATGAAAACTCCATGAAGACTGGAACATCTATTTGTTTTGTCTACCTCTAAATCCTCAGTGCCTAGAACACTGCCTGGCACATAGATGCTCAATCTATATTTATTGGATGAATGGACCTTGACAAATGATTCCCAGCCGACCCAGGACATGTCCAAGACCCCCATCTTTATACTTCCATCACTTGCTTTTGTGTCAAGGCTCCCTGATGGAAACTAGACAACATATTTATAAAATTTACAGCTGACCCCAAATTTGGAAGAATAGCAAGTAGATTACAAAATAAACATGAAAAAAAATTCTAGACATAAAATTGAACAAGGCTAAACATAAGGGAAGGAAAGTATAATCAAAAGCATTTTTAGCATATCCTCTTGTTCTAAAGTGTATTATAGGTGTGTATTTAGGTCTGTGAATCTAAATAAATCATAATATAAGTTACCAAGAAAGGCTATTTTCTGGATTGGGGTCGTATGGAGAAAAGTGTCCCCTCAATTAACAGGGAAGAGAGTAAATGCTAAATATTGGTATTTGCATTTTTTTTTAACTTTTTTTTTTTTTTGGCTGCTGCCTCACAGCACACAAGATCCTTAGTTTCCCCACCAGGGATCGAACCCGTGCCCCCTGCAGTGGAAGCATGGAGTCTTAACCACTGGACCGCTAATGAAGTCCCTGGTATTTGGTTTTTTTTTCTTTTTAAAAATTTTTTAAATTTTTTGGCTGCATTGGGTCTTCGTTGCTGCACACGGGCTTTCTCTAGTTGCGGCGAGCGGGGGCTACAGTGTGCGGGCTTCTCATTGGTGGCTTCTCTTGTTGCAGAGCACGGGCTCTAGGCGCACGGGCTTCAGTAGTTGTGGCTTGTGGGCTCTAGAGCGCAGGCTCAGTAGTGTTGGCGCAGGGGCTTATTTGCTCCGTGGCATGTAGGATCTCCCCGGACCAGGGGTCAAACCCATGTCCCCTGCCTTGGCAGTCGGATTCTTAACCACTGCGCCCCCAGTGAAGTCTGGTATGTGCGCTGTGGCCTCTCCCGCTGCGGAGCACAGGCTCTGGACGCGCAGGCCCAGCGGCTATGGCCCACGGGCCCAGCCACTCCGCGGCATGTGGGATCCTCCCGGACCGGGGCACGAACCAGTGTCCCCTGAATCGGCAGGCGGACTCTCAACCACTGTGCCACCAGGGAAGCCCCTGGTATGTGTATTTTTAAAGCATGTCCAGACATATGCGGCCATGTGGAGTCTTGAAGATGGTAGAAACACATCTAGGGGTACCCTGAAGTTTCCTGAAGTTCAAGAGAACGTTCATTCATTTGTTCATTAAAAATACCTCAAATACCTACTATGGACGGGGCACTGTGCCATACACTAGGGCTTTATATTTCCTTCTCTAAAGCATGAGATGTGTTTTCAGCCTGTTAGAATAGCAGAGCCCAGTGCAAAGAGTTGCCCTTGGACACAGCTTAATTTTTTTAAAAATTTTAAAATATTCTTTGGCCAACCTTTAAAAATCAGTAGATTTCGTACCCAAAGCCAGACTTCTGTCTTTAAAAAACATAAGTGGAAATGCTGATTACAATAGGCATCATTCCCATGGGGCTACCATTGGCTGGGGCTGAAGTGCTGCTTCTTCCTTTAGCCCTTTTGTCAGTGTCCCCACTGCTCCCTGTTGCCTTGCTCCTGGCCTGACAGTGCCCTTTGGCAACCAACGTGTCCTGGTAGTGACTGGGCAGAAATCAGTCACAGAATAAAAAAGGCCAGGCACAAGCTGTAGGAGGCCCACTTTATTAAGCACAGTTGTGAGAATATTCTGGAATTTGAAAAATAAAGAGTTTTTTTTTTTCCAGCAGTGAGAATGAATAATAATTGCTCTTAGGAAAGTTAGTCTAAATTTGGGAGATGCTTTGAGAGAGGCCATGTTTCACATGCATCAAGGACAGAAAGGATGATTCCATGCCAAAGGAGCAAATTCTCTCTCCTCAGTCTCTGGGTGTGAATGTTTGGAAGGTTCGACAGTGAGCCAAGTGCAGTGCAGCTAAGTGTTGAACTCAGCGCAGCCTGGTAACTTCAGAGTCCCACAGGCAAGGCTGGAGAGAGTTTCTTCCTGGCATTTTCACATACTGCAGGTACAGGCGGCCAATACATCCCCTAGGCCTGAGGCCCACAGGTCGCCTCACTCCAGCCTGCATAACCCTGGGCTTAAAGGGAAACCCATTTGAGAAGAGGAGGGTAGCTTAGCAATAGGTTTGTAGCTGAGTTCCAGAGTGGAGATGCTGGCTGAAGGCCTCCCTTACTGGAACTATACTGCGTCTCCACTGAAGGCTGTGAATTTAAAAGAGGAACATCAATTCTTGCATAGTAGAGCTTTAAAGGAGAAAGGACAGAAGGAGAGGGAAATGGTTAAAAAAAAGATTATAACAAGGTTATCTATTTTTAAAATAGTGCTCTAAAAATATATCATTTCCTTATGAAATTAACCACTACCAGCAAAAATTTGTTCTGAATAAAAAAGACACAATAGGGCTTCCCTGGTGGCACTGTTGTTGAGAGTCCGCCTGACGATGCAGGGGACACAGGTTCGTGCCCCGGTCTGGGAGGAAAAAAAAAACAAAGACACAATGAAAAGTTCGTAATTATTTTGAGATTGCTCCCAAAAGTCATCCGGGGTAGAGAGGGCATTGGCTCAGTGTGTGATCCTGCTGGGTGACCTCACAAGGATCTCTGGCTGGTGAATTTAGCTCCTAATTGTGCCTAATGAGGTACCTGGTAGAAATTTCACAGCACATTACGGCTGTGTGGCACATCTGTTAGAAATCCAAAGAAATAAATTGGTTACACAAACATTCTTTGGGAAAGATTCAGCTTAGCACCAGTTCTGTGAAAAAGCCCTGGGAGTTTGAGTTGAATGCAAACTTCATATGCTTTGAGTTTAATGAAAATGTTAGGCTCATCCATGGAATTATAATACCTGGTCCTGTTGTAAGCTGAGCTGTTCAAACCACACTTGAAGAACTGGAATAAATTCTGGTCATTTAAAGAAAGATAGTGAAAATTAGAGTTTGTTCCTAGGAGGGGCATCAAGAAGAAATCATGACCTGGGAAATGGTTGAAAGTCTTGGAGGTGACAGGTCTCCAGTTTAACCTGAAGAAGAAAAGACTAAAGAGGGAGATGCTCTAACTCTCTTCTGATACTCAAGGACTTGGCTGATGCAGTACCTTGTAAAACAGTGCCTGAAAGAAACGTCTGATGAGTACATAAATAAATGGAGAAGAGAGTAGGTATGCCAGTGTGTGTGCCTGTGTGTGTGTGTGTGTGTGTGTGTGTGTGTTGTTTTCCAGGGAAGAACAGAACACATGGTAAAAATTACAGGAAGGGAGGCAGATTTAAAACTGCATAGAAATAATTTGTAATAACCAGTGCTGTTTAAGGAGGGATGGGACATCTTACTAGATTAGGAAGAATTCTAGAAGGGTCTGAGTAACTCTCTATGAGAGAGTTATAGAAAGAATACCTACATGCAGTGGCAAGCCAGCTCTTGGAGGCATAGGGATAACATAGAAAGGTGAGGGCATTGCAATTGGACAGACCTGGGAGCAATTACATCCTTGCCACTTAGCTGTGTGACCTTAGGTGAGACACCTACCCCCTCTAAGCATTCATTTCTTCATCTGTTGACTGGGGATAATTAAACCCATGTTAAAGTGTTACTGTGAGAATGAACTGAGCTGCTGGATGTAAAGTCCTGGCTATAGAGTGGACTCTGGATCGATGTTCTTGACTTTGCCTAGATTAGGTGGCATCCAAAGGCGTAAGAGAGTGTTTTAGGAGCTCTTGCAAGGAAGCCACTTAGGGAAGTTCATCAGATATACTTGGTCACCTTTGCCACCTTTGTGCCTTCAGAGCTGACCCAGCCTGCACAGGGCAGCTGCTCCATACATGTTGGTACATTTGCCGGCTTTTTAAAGTCAGTACTCTGGGTAAGTCATGGCCCTGGGCACTGCCAGAGACAGGCTATCACTGGGGCTGCGTGGCCAATGGAGACAGTGTGTCTGGGTGAAAGAAAGTGGGTTTTGGCATGAGACAGAGGTTCAAATCCCAACTCTCCACTGGCTCAAGTTACTTAACCTTTCCAAGCTGCATTTTTCTCATCTAAGGCAATGCCTATCTCATGTGAGTTAGGGGTGAAATAGCACAGACGAAGGACTTGATGTTCTTTTCTCAGTGGGGTCTTTTCAACAATCCAGGGAAGCACATAATGGAGACTGCATTTCTGAAAGAAGAAATAAGATTCAGAGAGTTGAAGTGATTTGCCTAAGGAATTAGTAGAACTGGTATTTGACACCATTCTTTTAACCTCAAGGCTCACCACCTTTTCCAAACCATGGCTGACACATTTTTTGAGCATCTGCTGTGTGCCAGGTACAATACTAAGGATTTCCCCTGTTACCTCATTGGTGGTTTCAGTCCCACATGGAGATGTTAGTCACTCCATGAATCTCTTTGGAACGTGCACAGGGTAAACTTTCCTAGACACTTGGGGAAAGTCATTCTTAATGGGACTATGGTTCTTTTTGACACCTGGCTTTGGGAGAGACACTTATGGCAGTGAGAGGGGAGGAAATACCTGTCCAGACAGTCATATTAGCGGCTCAAGAAAAGGGAACCCTCCTACACTGTTGGTGGGAGTGTAAATTGGTGCAGCCACTATGGAAAACAGTATGGATGTTCCTCAAAAAACTAAAAATAGAATTGCCATATGAGTCAGCAATCCCACTCCTGGGAGTATATCTGGACAAAACTATAATTTGAAAAGATACATGCACCCCTATGTTCATAGCAACACTATTTACAATAGCCAAGATGTGGAAGCAACCTAAATGTCCATGGACAGATGAATGGATAAAGAAGATGCAGTACATATACACAATGGAATATTACTCCACCATGAAAAAGAATGAAATAATGCCATTTGCAGCAACATGGATGGACCTAGAGATTATCATACTAAGTGAAGTAAGTCAGACAGAGAAAGACAAATACCATATGATATCATTTATATGTGGAATCTAAAATATGACACAAATGAACATATCTACAAAACAGAAAACTACTCACAGACATAGAAAACAGACTGTGGTTGCCAAGGTGGGTGGGGAGGGATAGACTGAGTTTGGGATTAGCAGATGCAAACTATTATATATAGAATGGATAAATAATAAGGGCCTACTGTAGAACACAGGGAACTATATTCAATATCCTGTAATAAACCAACCATAATGGAAAAGAATATGAAAAAGAATATATATATATATGTATGTATAACTGAATCACTTTGCTGAACACCAGAAAATAACAGAGCATTGTAAATCAACTATACTTCAATAAAATAAATTAAAAAAAATATTTGCTCCTCAGTCTTGATCATCCCTGGAGGGACGGATGCTAAGGGTCCTGAACAGATGACACCACCGGCTCTTACACGTAGTCGTGCCGGAGTGCACGAGCTGGCAGTTCTGAGGTCTTCTCCAGCTCATAGACTTGTACTACGGGGTTGCACAGAATTTTAAAAATGAATTCCTTGCAAATATTTAAATCAGGACTTTTCACATAGAAACACATAATAAAGATTTGGGGTTTCTCTGGAGGAGTCGGTAACACCGTCTGGCAACACTGACCTCATGTTCTCTCGTGTTCTCCCAGGCAACACCTGACCAGCACTGCTTCCTTAGGTAAAGCGACAACTCTCTCCATCATCAGGTGGTGCATTTGACCCCCTTACCTTCTGCCGTTGAGCAGTTTGAATTCATATGTAGTACCCTGGGCATCATTTGTATTCATAATAGTAAAACCCCCGGGAGGATTGCCCCTGACTTGTTTCCTGCTGACCATGTCTTTTTTTGCCCTGACCCTAGTCTGTGATTGCAGTGGGAAGTCCAGGCAATGCGTGTTTGATGAGGAACTTCACAGACTGACAGGAAATGGATTCCGCTGCCTGCACTGCAGTGACAACACGGGTGGCGTTCACTGCCAGAGGTGCAAGGAAGGATTTTACCGCCAGAGAGACAGAGACCGCTGTTTACCCTGCAATTGTAACTCCAAAGGTAGCTGGATAAATGGGGAAAGAAAGAGGGAGGGGGGAGGGGAGAGAAAGGGGAGGGTGTGAGGGGGAGGGGAGAGAATGGGGAGGGAGGGAGGCAGGGAGAGAGACAGAGCAGGCCAAGAGGGAGATGTTCAATTTCTAGAACACTTGGGAAGATACTGTTCTTTTTAGCGATTTCAATCTGAAAGGAAATATGTTTTTCTTAAGTCTGGGTTATAGGAACCAGCTGTGGTCTTTAGGGTACATTAGTTTGAATTCTAGTCCCAAGAGAGACATGCGATTACTTTCCTGGCTGATAACAGTCTGTGACCTGGGAACAGAGAAGCTTGCACTCTTCCAGTGATAGTTCTTCATATCCATAACTGTCCCTTTGACCGACCTCTCAAAAAATAAGAGATTAGAAAGATCTGTTTCTGGTGGTGTGCTGGGTGCTAGCAATATGAAGTGATACTAATAGAAGAGACAGACCAATAAATAGGCAGATTAGAGTCATTCACAGGGCTGTGAACAGGAGAAAACAGAACAACAAATAGGAAGCACCTAACAGGGTGGCTGGTTCATAGGAGAGCCTGTTTTTGTTGTTTGTTTTTTTAAAATGTATCACCCACTGCTGTATTCTCAGAACCATAGGTAGTTTTTGTGTACGCAGACGCACACATCCCGCTATATTCATCGTGGGCAGACAGTAAAGACAAGTTAGTAAATGTAAACAGGGAAAGAGAGGTAAATAAGTTGGGACTTTTTAAAGCTACTTTATTTGTCTTTTATCTTCCTTGGTAGTATCTGTTTCTCCTCTTTGCCAGAAAGTGTTTAATAGCATAATATGATCAATATTAGTCTACCAAAAAGGTATAGCCTTAGTGCATGGCTGTGACTTAGTGTAGTTCTGTGGAGCCGTTTCTTAGCAGCAGCTGAAAGAGTCTAAAAATGGGCAGATTTTGGCCTAGCCATGACTTGCTGGTAGAGTGTGTCAGGGAGCCTTATAGAAAACTGGGGTGACCCTGTGTTGATACAGACCCATATACCAGCAATCATTCCCAGATTCTCCAGACTTGCTGCTATTATGTGGTTTAAGTCAGCTTTGCTCAGCTTTGTGGCTTTGACTCAGCATCCAGCATCCTTTGGGTTTAGCAGTTCTCCCTCTGAATCAAAGAACGTCATAAAGAAAAATGATTCTACTTTAATGGGCCTTTAACCTCTCTGAAGACCCTTTATCCCCTTAGGTTATGCAGCTTTGTTGTGAGTCACTGGAGTTGGGTCATCCCAGCAAAATAATCAGCGAGAATGTGATGAGAAGTATAATTGGCTCAGCTGGAAAGCCTGGCCTGAAGACAGGTTATTAGTCTTAGAATAGACAAGGAGCGTGAAGCCTAGCAAAGAGAGATGGTAATGAAGCTTTACCACGCCATCGTTTCTTTTACACTGTGTGGTCCATTGCCCACCCAGCAACAGTGAGCCTGGCTCTTTCTTTTCTTTGGGGGAATAGATATCTCAGACTCAGGGTGAACAGCCTAGTAGGAAGCAGTGGAGCCCAGCGATGATTTATATCTTGTATGATAGCTGCCATGCATTACACACTTACTCTATACCAGGCACTTTTCTAAACGCTTTCATCCAGTAATTAATTTAATCTTCACAAATAACCCTATGAAGAGGGTGCTATTATGATTTTCATTTTACAAATGAAGTATCAGAGGCTTAGAGAGGGAAGTTATGAAACTTGAGGGCTGAGTGGCATGTTGGTGGCAGGGACTGTACCCACCATGCGCCATCTCTGGCTACATGTTAGCTGCACAGGTCACTAAATCAGTGGCACAAATTTAATTTCTTATGTGATTTCTCAGTTGCCCAACCAGCCAGGAGGTATTTTTCACTTTCAAATAATAACTTCCCAAGGGAATTTGTTGTATATTCAATTTCAAATGCATAATTCATCTTACCAAAAGCTACCATTCCATGCATGGCAAATGAAGCCAACAGCATTCATAATCCCGAAAGTGGTCACAGATTTTGGACATCACATCAATTTCTCCTAAATACAGCAACTAGGCTTATTTTATTTATTTATTTAATTTATTTTTTGTGTTTTGCTGTACACGGGCCTCTCACTGTTGTGGCCTCTCCCGTTGCGGCGCCCAGGCTCCGGACGCGCAGGCTCAGCGGCCATGGCTCACAGGCCCAGCCCCTCCACGGCATGTGGGATCTTCCCGGACCGGGGCACGAACCCATGTCCCCTGCATCGGCAGGTGGACTCTCAACCACTGTGCCACCAGGGAAGCCCTAGGCTTATTTTTAAGTGATGATTTTGTGGGCTCAGCAACAGGGCTGAATTATCCTCAATTCTTATAACCCTGATAACGTTTTGTGGATACTTTGAAATTCACTGTGTGTGTGTGTGTGTGTGTGTGTGTGTGTGTGTTTTCCTCCCCGATACCTAAATTCTTGAGATCTAAGTAGACGTCAATGATATTGGGCTTTTTCTCTTAATTTTCTTTTTTTTACATATATATGACCCAGGCAGTGGATTACTCAAGACTAAAACATTTGAGTTATTATTTAAGACATGTCTTAGATAATAATTTAATTATTAGTAAATATAATGATTAAATAATAATAATAATAGTGTTATTTTAAAATGCAAGTGTATATATTTTTAAAGGGTTCTCAAAAGGAAGCAAGCTGTCTTGGTTTAAATTTTAAATATTAGTCATTTTAGAATACCTTCGTGAGTCCTCAGATGCATGTAGACTGTATTACATAAGTCCTGAAAGTGCTTATTGAAACAGTAAGCTGTTCTTCATCTGTCCTTTAAACCCAATTGTTCACAGTCCCTAAGAGTAGCTCATGATGTAGGAATTGGGACAGGTATTTTTATTTTAATGAGATACTCTGAAAACCCAATGCTATTATTTTGGAAGTTTGGGAACATGAAATAAATCAATCCTATTCACAGTAAGGGCCTGTGTACGTTTCCATGTCAACTTTGCAAGGCTTGAAGGAGGCCTAGAAGATAGGAGTATAAACTAGTTTTTTGAGCACCTACTATGTGTGAGATGTTGAATTAGGCCCTTCATATATTTTATTTATTTATTTTAACATCTTTATTAGAGTATAATTGCTTTACAATGGTGTGTCAGTTTCTGTTTTATAACAAAATGAATCAGTTATGCATATACATATGTCCCCATATCTCTTCCCTCTTGCGTCTCCCTCCCTCTCATCCTCCCTATCCCACCCCCCCATCCCACCCCTCTAGGTGGTCACAAAGCACCGAGCTGATCTCCCTGTGCTATGCGGCTGCTTCCCATTAGCTATCTATTTTATGTTTGGTAGTATATATATGTCCATGCCACTGTCTCACTTCGTCCCAGCTTACCCTTCCCCCTCCCTGTATCCTCAAGTCCATTCTCTAGTAGGTCTGCATCTTTATTCCCATCTTGCCCCTAGGTTCTTCTGACTGTTTTCTTTTCTTTTCTTTTTTAGATTCCATATATATGTGTTAGCATACAGTATTTGTTTTTGTCTTTCTGGCTTACTTCACTCTGTACAACAGTCTCTAGGTCCAAGGCCCTTCATATATTTTAGTTCAAAGTTTTACAACAGCTCTACAAGGTATGATTGTCCCCACTTAAAGAAGGGATGTGTGTCCCTTTGCCCAAGGACACACAGCTAATCAGTGGCAGAGCTGGTATTTGAGGTGAGAATTGTTGGACCCCAAAGCCTGGGCTCTTTTCATGTCCCCCAGCTTCTAGAACTGTATTCTCTACATAATGTCCTATGGAATATTGTGTTTCCCAAGATAATAATAGGCGTTGCCTGTAAGAACGTCAAATAATGTTTGGAAACACTGGCATTAGAAAGTTAAGCAAGATTCATGCCTACTGAATGTGCTGTTATGTTGTAAATCTCTGAAAGATTTAGGACATACCATTTCCCAAACTCTTTTGAACACAGAATGCCTATTTCCATGAGATGACTGTTAACAAAAGACTGTGTTGTACAGTACTGTTTAGGGCTATTTGGGAAAAACCCCAAAATAAAGTACAGTCTTCTCCACTTTATAAGAATAATTTGTTGGGACTTCCCTGGCGGCACAGTGGTTAAGAATCCGCCTGCCAATGCAGGGTACACAGGTTCGATCCCTGGTCCAGGAAGATCCCACACGCCGTGGAGCAACTAAGCCCATGCGCCACAACTACTGAGCCCATGTACTGCGACTTCTGAAGCCCCCGCACCTAGATCTAACCTGTGCTCCGCAACAAGAGAAGCCACCGCAATGAGAAGCCCTCACGCTGCAAACGAAGCGTAGCCCCTTCTTGCCACAACCAGAGAAAGCCTGAGCTCAGCAACGAAGACCCAACGCAGCCAAAAATAAATAAAATTAAAAAAAAAAAAAAGAATAATTTGTTTCTGAAAAACTACTGTAGGGAGAGTTTTCTTAAATTGAAAGCATAGTTTCCATTAATTTGAATGGAGAAAAACAATGTGTTTCTGGGTCCCAGATTAACACCCATTTATGTTAAAAATAATTAAATGGTATTAAAGAAGGAACATTTAATGTTACTCATCAGAGCATAAATTCAAACAAGAATTTACCTTCTGGGGCTTCCCTGGTGGCGCAGTGGTTGAGAGTCCGCCTGCCGATGCAGGGGACGCGGGTTCGTGCCCCAGTCCGGGAAGATCCCACATGCCGCGGAGCTGCTGGGCCTGTGAGCCATGGCCGCTGAGCCTGTGCGTCCGGAGCCTGTGCTCCGCAACGGGAGAGGCCATGACAGTGGGAGGCCCGCATAACACACACACACAAAAAGAATTTACCTTCTTAGACCTGT
Organism: Neophocaena asiaeorientalis asiaeorientalis; assembly: GCF_003031525.2. NCBI lineage: Eukaryota > Metazoa > Chordata > Mammalia > Artiodactyla > Phocoenidae > Neophocaena > Neophocaena asiaeorientalis. The sequence goes on along the minus strand of NW_020175821.1, from coordinate 10,986,903 downwards.
CTGCTGTTTGTCTCTAAGTGCCAACCCCAGTGGTCTTTCCTCACTCTCATCTTGTTAAATGCTCTCTTGCCTTAGATCCTGAAAACCATCCCCTCTTCCTTCTCCCTTAACTCTTCCCAGAATTCTCCTCCGTGAGACTTCTCCCTGCTCCCATCACTTTTTCCTTAATCAGTGAGGTTCCATTTCTGTCCAAGGCACATTCCCCTCCTCTGTCTATCTGCTCCCGAGTGACCTTACACTTGCTATGGCTTCCTGTTCTGCCTGTGGGCTGAAGGCTCCTAAGTCTTCATCTGCAGCCTCTTTCTTGAGCTCCAGATGAACAGTTTCACCAAAGTTCATTGTGTCCCAAACTAAACTGGTTATCTTCTCTTGATGATTCAGTGTGAGGCTCTGTTCTTCCTCTGGCCTTCTCTGGTTTGTCAGGAGGCTCATATCTAGCAGTGCCCTCTGGGGACCTGCTGTCGTCTATGTTGATCCACTTTTCATCCAGACTCCTGTAATCTGGGCCATCACGTCAGGGGAGGGTTTCTGCCCTGAGAGCCTGCTGCTCTCCTGTCACCAAGCCATCCTGCAGTTGCTCTAGGGTTGACCTTCTAAATAAACTGCACATCTGATCTTGTTGCCACCTGCCTGATCCTCTGAGAGCGCCCTATTATCCACAAATGGATTTGTTATCCTTCCGTCAGTTCTTAATCCACCAGTAGATACGGTGAGCTAATATGAAGTGCCCAATTCAGTGTCTCACACGTAGCAGGTGCTCAAAAAATGTAGTTTATGTTATTACCACTGAGGGCCCTTTCAAGTGTTGCAAAGTTGACGTGGAGACTTTCACAGACTCTAACTGTGAATGTGACTAATGTATTTCATGTCTCACCTGCGGCTATAGATACAGAGCCAATACTCTCATTGATTTGAATTGTATCCACAAGTGAATTAAAAGTTCACAGACTGGTAAGAAATTAGGAAAAAAAGGAGCTAATGGTTAGAGTTCTGTTGACTTTATAGATTACGAATAGCCTAATTATCACAGTTAGTTGGAATATAGGGGTTACTTTATAATTTTGCCAACTGCTGGGAAGTTATCAAGTGGGTGAGCCACCTTCCACCTCATCTTTTGGCTTTTTCCTAACTCATTTCACAATAGCCACATCCTTTTTCTTAAGGGTTAATTAATCCAACAGATTTCTGAGCCTCTTCTTTGTGTTGGGTGCTGGGGATACAGCAGAGAACATAAGCTGAGGTAGTCATCGGTAAGCAGGGCTAAGGACGGGGGGGAGCAGTGGGATGGATATTTTAGATATGAGAGTCAGAGAAGGTTTCTCTAGGGAAGTAATATTTAATCGAGATGTAAGTGCTGAGAATGGGCCATGGAGGGGAGGTTCTGGGGAAGGAGCATTCCAGGCTGAGGGAGAAGCAGGTGCAAATGCCCAGAGGAGAGAAGCAGTTGGCACATTCCAGGAACAGGGAGGGGAGCTAGGGAGCTGGACCTCAGTGAAGGAGAGCGGGAGATGAAGCAAGAGAGGTCGAGTTTGTAGGCCGTGGTACAGAGTTTGCACTTTATTCGGCTCAGAGTGGGGACCCGCTGGAAGACTTATTAAACAGACGAGTCATATGATCTGAATTCCATTTGAAAAGGAACACTCTGGCTTCTGTAGAGAGAATGGAGCATAGGGAGGGAAGGATGGGGGCGGGAAGAAGAGTGTGAGGCAGGGTTCAGGTGAGAGAAGATGGAGGCTGGAACTGGGGTGTGGAAGGGGGTGCGGTGAGGGGTGGCTGGATTCCAGAGTGGCACATTTTGTTATCCGGAGCACCTCTTGCCTTTCATCAATATGCAGTCTGCGAGGTCCCGTTTTACAGAGCATGTCTATAAAAAATGAATCGTCGGACAAGTACTCTAGTGCCCCAAACCAGGTAAAATGCACAGGGTCTTCACGCCTTACAAGGGGTGATGCTCCAAGGGTGAGGATTTCTGCCACCCCAGGTAGGTAGAGATGTTTTTGGTCAAGAGGCTTTTTTGTACTCTTAAAATCATACCATACAAGCGCTGCCCCTTAAAAGATGGCGTTTGCCTGCCAGAGTTAAGGTAGAACGTGGCTCACTCTCTTTTCCTGTCTTTGTGGAGGCCGAAGTGCTCATTTACCACTGTTCCTTCTTGAGATCTCAAGGATTTGACAAACTACTTCATGTTGAAACCAGAGTAGATATATAAATAATAATGCTTTCAGGAGTCATCTCTGTTCCTTTCCCTGAAGAAGCTATCCTTGGCTGTCAGGACGTTCCCTAGTGGGTGGATGCATACCCAGATAATGTGAGAGAATTACTAGAAGCAGCAGGTGGTCGTTATTACTTAGTATTTATTGAGCTCCCACAGGGTGACGTTTTCTTCCTAATGTTGCATAAATTAAATATTTCCTTTCCTTCTTTCCTTTTCCCTACCTTGTGGTCACAGGTTCTCTTAGCGCTCGATGTGACAATGCTGGACGATGCAGCTGTAAGCCAGGTGTGACAGGAGACAGGTGTGACCGCTGTCTGCCAGGCTTCCACACCCTCACCGAGGCTGGGTGCACCCAAGACCAGAGACTCCTGTAAGTGCCTGTCCCGTCACTGTGGCTTCCGCAATTGTATCAACATTAGGGACCGCTTAACATTTACTGAGTAACTGAGTTACTGAAACACCGTTTCGAGGACCTCACGTGGGCCATCTCATTGACTTCTCACAATAATCCTAAAAAATTGGGATTAGCCTTATGCTTGTGTTAAAGATAAGAAACTGAAATCGTGAGAGGATAAATAAGATGCCCCGTGTTACTGGTGAGGGTGGACTTAAAATTCAGGCTCAGAGTTTTGTCTCTGGAACCTAGGGTCTTCACCCTGACAACTGCCCCTCCTTTAGATGAAGTAGGATGGAAGTAAAGAGTCCTTCAAATTGGAGGAACTCGTTTCAAATAAATAGACTCAGAGTAGAAGAACTTTCTGCATCATTTTAATCCCCTTTAGCTTGAAGCATTCTCTATCCCTCCTCAACTTCCTTTTTGGAAGAAGGTGGAGCATACGTTAGAAATCACATGACCAACCCACAGAGATGCAGAGCCTGGCAGGGTGTTGGGCTGGCTTAGAGGAGGGGGAGTCTGGCAGGGAAGCCATTGGCTAGAAGGCCAACCACAGAGGCATCGCCTCCCCATCGCCCATGTTTCCAACCCTTGGCCCATATGAGACCCACCCACCAGGCATACCTGCACCATCCCCATTACCACTGGCCCAAGTTCTCTTACCATCTGGGCCTTTATGTAGATTGTTCTCTCCCAGACTTCCCTGACCCCTCCCTGGGCCCTGTCTCTCTTTTGTAAACCCTTGTAAAATATGAAGTGTGTTATATCACGGCTCTGCTCCAAATTTCCATTAGCTCCTTTCCCACCTAGAATGAGATCCAAACTTCTTATCTAGGCAGGTAGGGCCCTGCAAGACCCTCCTGCCCCCTCCACCCTCGGCCTTAGGCTACTGCTCCATTTCTCACCCCCTCCCAGCCTTCCTTTGCTTCTTCAAAGGAGCCAAGCTATGTGACGTCAGCCTTGGCCTAGAGCACTCTTCCCTCCCTCAGAGCCATGCAGAGCTTCGCTGGCTCCATCCCCACCTTGTCTATCTCCTCACAGAGACCTTCCAGACCAGTCTCCACCCCTCCGTGTTCTGACTCTGTTGTTTTACTCCTAGAGGACAGGGCTATTTCCTATTTCTTACTATCCCTGGTGCTTAGCAACCAGCAGATGCTGAACACATGTTTCTCAGAGGATCCTGATAATGGTATAGAGGGACCAAGATGGGGAGGAGACTGTGGGAAGATGAAGATTGGGAAAGAAATCTTCAGGAAGCTGGTTGGGACTTGGCATCTGACTGGATGAGGAATGTGAAGGACGAGGAGTCAGACGCAGGCTTGGCAGGATTTGCTGGGGTCACGCGGCAGTCAGAGGGGGAGCAGGTCAGTAGGGAAAAGACAACAGACTTGGTTTTAGACGCATGAGATAAACACATGTGCTTATGTGCCGAACGCAGCGACAGAGACCGGTGCTTTGATGAGTCAGTCATTAGTCAAAGCTCTAGTCTACACAAGTCAAGGAGATTGTGCTCAAATTAAATGAGGAAAATACTGATTTTTTTTTCATCGAGAAAGTCTTGCGACCAAAAAAGAGTCAGCGAAACTAGTAGCAATTTAACTCCTAGGTATACATTCAAGAGATATGAAAACATACGTATCTGCACAGAAACTTGTACACAGATGTTCACATTAGCATTATTCATAATAGCTAAAAAGTGAAAACAACCCAAATGTCCATTCCAATGGATGGATGAACAAACTGTAGTATGTTCACGAGACAGGATTTTATTCAGCCATAAAAAGAAGGAACTACTGATACATGGTACAACGTGGATGAATCTTGAAAACATATTAAGTGAAAGAGGCCAAACACAAAAGGCCACATGTTGTACCATTCCATTGATAGGAAATGTTCAGAATAGGCAAATCTACAGAGACAAAAGGTGGTCAGTGGTTGTTTAGGGCTGGAGGGAGGGGATGGGGGTGATTCCTAAAGGACACGGGGTATCTTTCTGGAGTAATAAAAGTGTTCTAAACTTGGTTGTGGTGCTGGTTGCACAGCTCTGAGGGTCAACTAAAACCCATTGAACTGTATACTTTAAATGGGTGAATTACATGGTATGAATTATATGTCAATAGAAGTGTCACCAGAAGTAAGAACTAAATGAACCAAAAGCAAGTAGATGGAATCAATCACGGTGAAAGCAGACACCACTGAATTAAACAATAGGTAAACAAATGATAACTTTTTTTTCTTAATGTCAACTGACCCAAACGGTCAACCAAACTAAACTAAACAGTTTTGTAATGAATGTGGTTTACATTCTGCGGCAAACCCCTCCTCTTTTTTTTTTTTTTTTTTTGCGGTACGCGGGCCTCTCACTGCTGTGGCCTCTCCCGCCGCGGAGCACAGGCTCCGGATGCGCAGGCTCAGCGGCCATGGCTCACGGGCCCAGCCGCTCCGCGGCACGTGGGATCTTCCCGGACCGGGGCACGAACCCGCGTCCCCTGCATCGGCAGGCGGACTCTCAACCACTGCGCCACCAGGGAAGCCCCCCTCCTCTTTATAGGATCGGGTAGCAAACAGTTCCTGGACTGGCTGCCGGCCACAGACCACACTTTGAGTAGCAGGAGCATGGACAAACGAATTCTTCAAGGGTCTGAGGGAGATTAGCATGGACAAGAATAGCTAAGAGAGGCCTCACTGAAGATGAAGGATTGACTCAAGTTGGTGACATTTGCTTATGAGTGCTTGATCTTCATGTGTATAGTTGCAAAGTATTTGGAAACACATCCCTAATTTTCTTTTTCTTCTTTCTCAGGGACTCCAAGTGTGACTGTGATCCGGCTGGCATCTCGGGGCCCTGTGACACAGGCCGCTGTGTCTGCAAGTCAGCTGTCACCGGAGGGCGCTGTGATAGGTCTGTGTGAACTGTGACCCTACGGGCACAGCAAGGTGTCCCTCGGCAACTAGCTTGAGAATTCATCCTCTGAGTGCAATTACGGAAAACGGACACTTAACAAATGTAGATGACCTTCTTCCTGCCCCCTGTCCTCAAAAACTAGGCTTTATTTATTTATGTTTAATTTTACTTTTTGGCCGCGCTGCATGGCATGGAGGATCTTAGTTCCCCGATCAGGGATCAAACCCATGCCCCCTGAATTGGAAGCGCAGAGCCTTAACCACTGGGACTTCCCTCAAAAACTAGACCTTAAAAAAAGTGCAACCAAGACCCCAAATCTCACTGGACTCCAAGCTTTTGCTCTGGGTCCCTTCTCTGTTTATGCTGTGACAGAGGCACAGGGCCCCAGTGAGTCCCTGGCCAGCTGGCTCTGAATCCCAGGGGCTCTATGCAAGGTGGTACGCTGCGATGAGGTCACATGACTCAACCTGGTCCCAGGAAAGGCCTGGTCTAATTAAACATGTTGGGAAAATCTTAGTAAGTGGGAATATCACAGTGTATGGCCACAGATAACCGTCCCGTGCTGAGAAGGACCGGGGATGGGATGGTGGTTATATGCACACACATGAACCAGGGGGGGAGATGTAAGAGCCCTTTGGGTCCCAAACCACATTGGGACAGGTGGTGCAACCAGGTCTATCCACCTTCAGTTGCTGCTGCAGGAAATTCCTTAAGTACAAACTGTGCCCAGACTTAAAACTCTTCCCTCTCCTGATACTGTTGTGAGCAGAGGGCTGCGAGGTAGGTCCCAGAGCTAAAGGCTTCCCTCTTATTTCCTTAAAGGAAAGAAAGCAGTTCTTTGGCATCCTGCCAGTCTCGTATACCTGGGCAGAGGAAATGCCAGGTACATTCCTGGCTTTTGTTTTCAGGGGGTTCTTTGCTGCTGAGGTGGGGGGTGTGTGTGTGAGGAAACATAGCTTTAAGTGTTAAAAAAGGAGTCACTTTTTGAAAGCATTTTAAGTTTCAAAATAGAACACAGAAATAGAAAGTCACATAAATGTTGCCAGCAGCACCGATTATATGAAATAGACCTTTGCTAAAACTATGCCGGCCTCGTAACACCCTCTCTCCTTCCTAGAGGTCACCACTATTCTGACTTACTTACTTTTCTTCATAATTAATTACCCAAGCACATCCTTAAACACTGTGGTTTAGTTTTGCCTGATTCCCTTCACTTCCCTCCCCCCACCTCCCTTCCTTCATCATTCCCTCTCCACCCTTTCTGTGCCTCCCCACTTCTTTCCTCCCCTCCTCCCTCCTTCTTTCCTTCCTTCCTTGGTTTTTTTTTTTTTTTTTTTTTTTTTCTTTTTGCGGTACACGGGCCTCTCACTGCTGTGGCCTCTCCCGCTGCGGAGCACAGGCTCCGGACGCGCAGGCTCAGGGGCCATGGCTCACGGGCACAGCCGCTCCGCGGCATGTGGGATCTTCCCGGACCGGGGCACGAACCGGTGTCCCCTGCATCGGCAGGCGGACTCTCAACCACTGAGCCACCAGGGAAGCCCCCTTCCTTGGTTTTTAATCTCTTTTAATCTGAAGGTTTCCTCCACAGAAACTATAATGATTTTTTAAACCCTTTCTCTATAGGAAAAAAACCCCCAACTTATTTATTTACAGCTGGTCTCTGAAGCATCTGTTGTTCACGGCTAAACTGCTTTTCCGTGATTTTGCACAATGAACATATTCTTGACATATAGTCCAATGAATTAGACCACGTAATTTATCAGCAGATATACCTGAGTTTGAATTTTGTCTCAGCCACTTACCAGTTGTATGACCTTGAACAAGTTTCTTAACCTCTCTGGTCTTGGTCTTATCATCTAAGAAAATTGGAAATAACAATTCCTATCTCATAAGGTTGTAGTGAGGATTAAATGAGGGAGCATAAGTAAGGTGCCTGGCATATCACAAGTGCTAAATAAATGATAATTGAAACTACCATTATTTCATGTAGAAGGATGTCGTTAACTTGAACAGAGAAGAAAACAAATCCTTCCCAGCTTCCCCTGCCCTCTTCTCTATGACCTCAGCCTCCGGGACTTGTCTGCCAGCTGTGGTCCCCAGAGAAGTCACCGGAGGGCTTGAGCTAGGAGCAGAGGGGAGGCCAGCCTACATTTTGCTTTTGTAGGAGCCTCTAGCCATCCTTTTTTGGCATAACCTCACCTGCCCCCTCCCCTGGGGGTCAGAGCCTAGGTACAAGGGGCAGGGATGGTGGGCAATGCCAGGGAGGGTGGTCTGGGAGGGGTCAGTACAGCTGAGTGGGTGCTGGGGCGGGAGCATTTGCCTTTCTTTTGCTGGCCCCCACTTCCCACCCTTTTGCCCCAGTTAAATACTTACTCCAGGACAGGGCCAGCTCTGCATATCCCTACCTGACCCCTCCCCATCTCGCCCACTCAATTCCTCACCAAGGATGGGGAAAATCACTGTTTCCAGACCATCACATCAAACATGATACTGCTTTACCAGAGCAAGAGAAAGTGAATATTCTTCATGCTTTCTTTTTAAATTAATCAATCAATCAATTAATTAATTAATTGACTGTGTTGGGTCTTCGTTGCTGCGCGCGGGCTTTCTCTAGTTGAGGCGAGTGGGGCTACTCTTTGTTGCGGCGCACGGGCTTCTCGTTGTGGTGGCTTCTCTTGTTGCGGAGCACAGGCTCTAGGCGTGCAGGCTCAGTAGTTGTGGCTCGCAGGCTCAGTAGTTGTGGCTCGTGGGCTCTAGAGCGCAGGCTCAGTAGCTGTGGCGCATGGGCTTAGTTGCTCCGCGGCATGTGGGATCTTCCCGGACCAGGGATTGAACAGGCATTGGCAGGTGGATTCTTAAGCACTGCGCCACCAGGGAAGCCCTTTTGTGCTTTCTTAATGGGGAGCTGTGATTTGTCCATTGGGGGGTCTGGGAGTGGGGGGTGGTATGTGTAACTTAGTATTCCTCACCTTTGGGAATTAATGGGCCGGGTGGAAGAGAAAGTAGAAATGATCATATTCTCTATAGGGACAAGAAATAACCTGTAATATTGTCCTGATTTCTAAAACATCACCGCAGGTGCCGACCAGGTTACTATCACCTGGATGGGGGAAACCCTGAGGGCTGTACCCAGTGTTTTTGCTACGGCCATTCAGCCAGCTGCCGAAGCTCTGGAGACTACAGTGTCCATAAAATCACCTCGACCTTCCATCAAGGTAAAGCGATCTGTTTTCTAGGTTTTTTGCTTTTAATGTTGTATAGGGTTTTGTGCTTATAGACTTCCGTCCACAGCGTGGGGTCCTTGAGTCATCTTTAGCAACTCTCTTCTCGCTTTAAATGTATATTATTTTTGAGGCAGTAAGGAAGAGCCTAATGTCTTGTAAAAGTTATAGCTGAATAGTTTACTCAGACCAGCATATGAATAACTTAAAAAAATAACTAAAAAGAGACCAGATTTTCATCTCCCTGCATTTCCCATCTCATCTATTTTAAAACCACAAAAGAATCATTCTTTTGAATTGAAGGGCTTAACATGAGTCTTCCTGGAATTCACATTCACTGATAATACCGCTTTCACATACGCCAAACGAGTTGATTTATGTGAAATTAGTTACCAAGCTACAAAGCACTCTAAAAATATGGGAGATTAATATGATTTCAACTCTGAGTTTCTCTTTGAACATACTAGACCCTCTTACCTCACTAAGGCCAGACCCTGTTTATGTAAATAAAATAAAAATACAAATTATAGGCAGATGAAAACATGCTCTCTTATTCCAAGAGTCAGACTCGGAGACAAGAAGTCACAGCAGCTGTAGGGCAGGAGTGGGTGAAGGTGAATACAAAGTAGAGAGGTGCACAGGGGATTTTGAGGATGGTACACGAATGTGGAAGCATTAAGAAATCCCCACTTGTTACTCACTGCTAGTGCCTTGTTTAACTCAGTAGATGTTGTCCAAATGCAGAGTGGTTTTATTTGTGTTTCAGATGTTGATGGCTGGAAGGCTGTCCAAAGAAATGGGTCTCCTGCAAAACTCCAATGGTCACAGCGCCATCGAGATGTGTTTAGCTCAGCACGACAGTCAGACCCTGTCTATTTTATAGCTCCTGGTATGTATGATATTTTTCCTGTAGATGCCAACTTAGAACACTAAGAAGTCAAGATAGAAAAACGGGGCTAGAAAATGTGGACATCTTATCACTTAGTATTCTGGGCAGTAGTATCTCCAGGAGACAAGTGGGGCTTCAGCCCTTCTTGACAAAGTCATGGCACAGTACAGCAGAACTGGGTGTCCAGGTGGTCAGACCCTGGTTCAGGTCCCTACTTCAGTCTAATGGGAAGTTTCTAGGTTTCCCATCAAGACAAGAAATAAGGACGGTGGTCAAATCTGTGGGTCTACTGAGAAACAGATGGAAAAGTGAAAAGAAACCATTTCTCAAAGCTTTAAACCGCTTGTAAATTTTAAAAATATACATTAGTCAGAGAAGCTGGATGGAAAAGCTCTGGCTAAGATTTTTTTAAAATTAATTAATTAATTAATTTATTTTTGGCTGCGTTGGGTCTTCGTTGCTGCGTGCAGGCTTTTCTCTAGTTGCGGCGAGTGGAGGCTACTCTTCGTTGAGGTGCGCGGGCTTCTCATCGCAGTGGCTTCTCTTGTTGCGGGGCACGGGCTCTAGGCGTGCGGGCTTCAGTAGTCGTGGCTCACAGGCTTCAGTAGTTGTGGCTCGTGGGATCTAGAGTGCAGGCTCGGTAGTTGTGGTGCACGGGCTTAGTTGATCTGTGGCATGTGGGATCTTCCCAGACCAGGGCTCGAACCGATGTCCCCTACATTGGCAGGCGGATTCTCAACCACTGAGCCACCAGTGAAGCCCCTCTGGCTAGAATTTTAATCCTAGTTCATATCCTTAGCTAATATGTGATTCCTGGGCAAGGTGGCCTCTTAACCTTTCCAAACTTCAGTTCCCTCAGCTGTTGAATAATGACAACCTCCACGAATTATTGCCATCAAATGTGATGATGTTGGTGAAAGTATTCTGTAAACTAGAAAGCATTATGTAACAAATGGTATTATTGCTGATAGACCTGGGATCTTTACATATTGGTCTGTCATAGGGACCAGGCTATGAATCATGTAATGGATGGAATTGCCTTATAATGAGGCCCTTTTAGCGTTTCAGTAACTAACCCTTCTTTGTGGCCAAGAGTTGCAAGGCCATGTCCACTGCCATGAACTGGCTCTTCTGGCAGGGTGGCTGGGGAGGGGTGATGGGTGGGTAATGTAGGACCCCAAGAGGAATTGCCAACATCGATGAAAACTTACTCCTTTGCTTCTCCAGTCTCAGAACTGACCTCAATCTTTTCGAATTCTATTTCACAGCCAAATTTCTTGGGAATCAACAGGTGAGCTATGGGCAAAACCTGTCTTTTGACTACCGTGTGGACAGGGGAGGCAGACACCCATCCGCCCATGACGTGATCCTGGAAGGTGCTGGTCTATGGATCACAGCTCCCTTGATTCCACCTGGCAAGACACTGCCTTGTGGGGTCACCAAGACTTACACTTTCAGGTAAAGAGAGAGACTACAAGTGGGTCAAAGAGAGCAAACTGTGACTGAAGTCTGATTCCTTTGTTCACCCAGTCATCATTCATTGGTTCAACAAGCTTCTCTGAGCACCTTTTATGTACCAAACATGGTGTTATGTGCTGAGACAGGTCATGACTGCTGCCCACAAGCCCCGGACAGGCTAATGGGGGAGAAAAATAAGCAGCTTGTAAGGGACAAGGTGGACACAGGTGCTTTGAACACACACAGGAGATATCAGTAACTCACACTGGAGTGATCCAGGAAAGCTTCCCAAGAAGATGTGGCAAGTGAAGAGCCGCTCTTTAAGGAAAGAAAAGGGGGGAAGGTTAACATGGCAGAAGAAGTATGTTTGAGGAAGTTTCGTACTTTTAGGAAATTCTAAGTGATTAAGCATGAGTGGAGCATGGGGTCAGGGAGAGGAATACCGTGAGAAGTGAGGTCAGAGAAAGAGGCTGAGGTAAGGTCATGGATGGCCCCATGTGTGTCTAAGGAGGTTACATGTTATCCTGTGGAATGGGATATTTTTTGAAGTATAATTGACCTACAACACTGTGCTAGTTCCAGGTCTAAAACATAGTGATTTGATATTTCTATACCTTACAAAACGATCACCCTGATAATTCTAGTTACCACCTGTCACCATACAGTGTTATTACATTATTGACTATATTCCCCAGGATGTACATTTCGTCCCCGTGGCTCATTTATTTTATAACTGGAAGTTTGTACCTCTTAATCTCCCTCACCTATTTCACTCATCCTCCCACACCCTCCCTTTTGGCAAATACCTGTTTGTTCTCTGTATCTATGAGTCTGTTTTTGTTCTGTTCTGTTTGTTTGTTTTTTAGATTTCACATATAAATGAAGTCATATGGTATTTGTCTTTCTTTGTCTGAATTATTTCACTTAGCATAATACCCTCTATGTCCATCCATGCTGTTGCAAATAGCAAGATTTCATTCTTTTTTTATGGTTGAATAATATTCCATTGCCTATATATATATATATATATATATATATATATACATAAACACACAGACACACACACACACACACACACATATACATACATACATATATACCACATCTTCTTTATCCACTATTGATGGATACTTTCCATATCTTGGCTCTTGTAAATAATACTGCAGTGAACATAGGGGTGCATATAGCTTTTTGAATTGGTATTCTTGTTTTTTCAGAAGAATACCCAGAAGTAGACTTGCTGGATCATATGGTAGTTCTATTTTTACTCTTTTGAGGAACCTCCATACTGTTTTTCATAGTGCCTGCACCAACTTATATTCCCATCAACAGGGCACAAACATTCCCCTTTCTCCACATCCTTGCTAACACTTGTTATCTGTTGTCTTTTTGATAATAGCCATTCTGACAGGTGTGAGGTGGTATCTCATTGTGGTTTTGATTTGCATTTCTTTGATGATTAGTGATGTTGAGCATCTGTATGCCTTCTTAGGAAAACTGTTCATTGAGGTCCTCTGTCCACTTTTTAATTAAGCTATTTGTTTTCTTGATGTTGAGTTGTATAAGTTATTTGTATATTTTGGATATTAATCCCTTATCAAATATATCATTTGCAAATATTTTCTCTCTAGAATGGGAATTTTGAATGGTGGGTACAGAGAGTTCAGTGGAGGGGGACGTGCCTATTAAGTGCTTAGTACTGTGTCAGAGACTGAGAATTCAAGATGAAGAAACGTGGTGTTTGTCCTTCAAGAGCTCTTGTCTAGTAGGATATGTAACATGTCAAAAAGCAAACATAACACAATACAAAATCTCTTCAGTGGTGGTGCATGCTCATGGGGAGTTGGGAGGAGAGGAAAGAGTCTTAGTTCTGCCTGGAGGAGCCAGGAAAAGCATTACTAAGGACGCAGTGTGTGGACTGAGAACAGGAAGAAGCACAGGGCTTTCCCAGGGACAAAATCAGGACAACCCGTACATGTGAGTATATGTGGGAATGTGGAAAGGCATAATACAGGGAATTGGTAAGCAGTATTTATGGCTGGAACACAGCGTGTACAGGGGAGATAGGCAGATAAGATTGAAAACGCTGGAAAAAGACCCAGCATGGTGGTTCTTGGATGTCATGTCAAGGTGCTGAGATCTTGCCCATGCCTACAAGATGATGGAAAGCTATTGAGAGATTGGAAGTCGAGAATTGGCGTGATCAGGTGTGAAGGCTGGGTGCAAATACTGTGTGAAGGACAGTTTGGGTAGGGTCTTTAACTGAACCACCAGGACACATTCACAGTGGTTCAAGTGAGGGTTGTTGGGGACCTACCCCAGGGCAGAGGTAAAGGTAATAGAGAATTGAAGACCCACAGCACACACACAATGTGTTCTTAAATAACTGAGTGCCACTTATTCTAACGATACAAACACCCAGCTCTCCACGCTGGAACACCCATTCCCACCTTCTCCGCTTGGTGAACTTACTCTTTAAGATTCAGCTTGCAGGTTTTTCCTTTATATTAGCCTTCTCAGAATCCTAGGTAAAGTTACAGTCCATCCTGAGTTTCTATGGCATCCTGTTCATGCCTTTGTTATAGCCCTTTCTGCATTGTATCATAATTATTTGTTTACCCGTCACCCCTGGGAGACACTGATCACCTCACTCTACTTGCCTTTGTATCCTCCGTCCTGATACAGCTTCTGGCTCAAACCAGGTGCACAGTAAACAGTTATTTCACGAATCAGTGGATGAAACAAAAGGGTTAGTGTGGTTCCTGGAAGAGCTATTCCAGTAGAAATCAAAACAACATAAAGAAGAATAGTACAGGGGCTGGTGATGTGATGCACTGAGGCAACGTGATGCCAAACTAGGAAGTATTAGATGTGGACAGTGTAGAAGGTGGAAACTGACTTTTGAAAATTGGAGGTGAAATGTGCTCAGATAACAAATCATTTAAACAACAAAACCAAAAATGAATGATGGCTCTCGAAGATCAGAGCTTCTGGAACTCAGAGATGTTCCTGCTGTTAGGTTTTGTGTGACCAAGAATAGAAAGTGGTCTCTGAGGGCTTGGACCAGCACTGGATGCTGTGACCCCGGGAGCTCGGCTTCCTGCACTGGGATGCCCTCCAGCAAATCCTGTGGGGCTTGCACTCCCCAGGGAGTGAGAAAGTTCCAGGCTTGTGCCTATGAGGATGTGGCTACCAGTCCTTCATCCCCGTACAAGCAGGGCTGTGAAGGGGCTTAGCTATTCCCCCGTTCTCAGGCATAATTTGTATCGGGTATACGCATTATAAGATTTGATAAGAGTTGGATTTTTCAGCTTTTGCTTTTAAATCATGCAGATTAAATGAAAATCCAAGCAGTAATTGGAGCCCCCAGCTGAGTTACTTTGAGTATCGGAGGTTACTGCGGAACCTCACAGCCCTGCGGATCCGAGCTACCTATGGAGAATACAGTAAGTGGCTAAAAGAAATGAATTTCTCTCTTCTTAGGTTTTAGTTTAATTTACTTCAGCTCTCTAAGGTGGTGACAGTCTGCAAACAATTAAACAAACTGCTTAATGGTTTTGATGTCGAGTCTCTGATTGGGTCTAGATTTGTACATCCTAGAAGAAGTTGTTAAGAAAGAATGTTTCTTGAAAAGAGGTCAGCACCAATGAAGAATGCATGATGCTTCCTTGCTAAAGAGCCTCTGAATTTAGATTAAAGCTGATTATTTGAAGAAGGTAACCTACAGCAAAAGGCACGTTCCCTTAGCTCAGAAATCGCATCTACAACACCGTTCTCTTTATTTCTTGAGTAACTTTTCTTTGGGATTATACTCGGTGCTACCAGGTTCGGATATCACCATGTATTCTGTTAATTCCTATTATTGAACTTTTATATACTATGTACTATGTTGGGTACTCTTAAGCTCAACTGGGATTATTTAAATGAGACCTCCTTAAGCTTTTTAGCACACATGTAAAGAGGAAGTATGGCTGGCATGCACCATTTCCATGTCACTGATATAGTGAATAAAGCAAGAAGTAGAAAAGGTGCTTACTAACAATTTATTGAATCTTTACTATGTGCCAAGCACACTACAATACATGCATTGTCTCATTTAATTTCACAAGAAACATAGGAGGTAGAAACCACTGTCATTTCTCTTCTACTGTTGAGGAAACACAGTCATCGAGGTGTTTTGTGACTTGCCCAGTTCACACAGAGAGTGAGGATTGAGCCAGAATTTAAACCCTGAGTTTTCTGACACCAGAGCCTATGCAGTCAGTCATGATGAACTGCTATATCTCTATGCATGGCATAGTGAGTGAATACCAACTGTCTTTGATAGGGCTATCAATGAAAAAAATTCATCAATAGTCAATCTAAGAGGGCTTCTCTGGTGGCACAGTGGTTAAGAATCCGCCTGCCAATGCAGGGAACACGGGTTCGAGCCCTGGTCCGGGAAGATCCCACATGCCGCGGAGCAACTAAGCCCATGTGCCACAACTACTGAGCCTGCCCTCTAGATCCCACGAGCCACAACTACTGAAGCCCGCACGCCTAGAGCCCGTGCTCCACAAGAGAGGCCACCACAATGAGAAGCCCGCACACCGCAAGGAAGAGTAGCCCCGGCTCGCAGCAACTAGAGAAAGCCCGCGTGCGGCAACGAAGACCCAACGCAGCCAAAAATAAAATAAATAAATTTTTAAAAATTGTCAATC
This sequence comes from Neophocaena asiaeorientalis asiaeorientalis, assembly GCF_003031525.2. Taxonomy (NCBI): domain Eukaryota; kingdom Metazoa; phylum Chordata; class Mammalia; order Artiodactyla; family Phocoenidae; genus Neophocaena; species Neophocaena asiaeorientalis. The sequence goes on along the minus strand of NW_020175821.1, from coordinate 10,971,121 downwards.
TAAGAAAGAAATGGAAAATCTTATTTGAGCCAATATGAGAATTATAACCCAGAAGACAGTCTCTCGGAGAGTTCTGAAGACTGTTCCAAACAGGTAAAGGGGGAAGCCAATATATATGTGATTTGGGAAGAATGTACGTGCAATCAAGCACACATCTTGGTAGAAGGTTACTGCTATTTGCAAGGAACAGATACCTTAGTTAATGGTTTAAGTGCTTTTCTAAGTACGGGAAGATGCAAGAAACTGGGTTCATAAAATTTTCTCCTGAAAATATCTAACTCTCTGAAGGCCAGTTCTGTCAGGTTTCCTAGAGCACAAAGTGCTACATCCTGATCTTCACCCTGAAATCCTTTCAGGATGTACTGTAGGTCAGCGACTGCAGTGGCTAAAGACTTCATTCTTGTAGATCTGGATAGTGGGCAACATTCTTTATTTTACAATCCCTTCCCTTTCGGTCTTAAGTTCAACCAAGGTCTGGGAGGCATTTCGTGAGCAACTGCTAGGAACGCACATTCCCAGGTCAGTTGAGGATTTTGTTGACAGGCCACAGAACGTGCTATTACTGGACTAGATTCAGTTAACAGTAGCCAAAAGCCTCTGGACCTCCTGTCTTTCTACTCTGTTATGGTCCAGGGGATAGTTCCCTCTTGTTGCTTCTTCCATATCTAGAGTTATTATGCATGATTACAATCTTGTAGAACTATATATTTGATCAAATTGTTTTAAGTCGCCTAGTCATCATTAATTTCATCTGAGGATCAATCACACATTTGGTAATGCAAGAAGCAATAATCTTGTAAAATTAGGCAGCATATGATATAGCTAGTAACATTAATAGGTCATAAGCAAGTATTTAAGCTAAGAACTTCTGTTAGGTGCGGCCCAGTATCTCCCCAGGTCGTCTGACCAGTCTGTTCTGCACTAATTGCTATCTTTAAGGGAAAATGATATATTGGCATTGTACATAAAGTTCACTAAAGATGTCTGCCCGTACAAGGCGAGTAGTGGGTCGTCATGACCCCTTAAAGGATTGACAAAGGAATGTTATCGTCTAAGGAGTTACATGGCTGGCGCCAGAAGGAGAAAAATTGAACTTTATGGTTGAGCAGGTATTTCTGCCACGGGGGAGGTCTGGTTAACACATAATGCAGATGTACAATGCAACTAGAGGGGAATGAGGAGGCCAAAGGGCAGAGAAAAAGGTTGTTTTTTTTTTTTTTTGCGGTACGCGGGCCTCTCACTGTTGTGGCCTCTCCCCTTGCAGAGCACAGGCTCCGGATGCGCAGGCTCAGCGGCCATGGCTCACTGGCCCAGCCGCTCTGCAGCATGTGGGATCCTCTGGGACCGGGGCACGAACCCGTGTCCTCTGCATCGGCAGGCGGACTCTCACCACTGCGCCACCAGGGAAGCCCAGAGAAAAATTTTATGTTTAAATTTTTCTTGTCTTGCCTTAAAAATGTGAATTTTCATTTCATCAGGGAGTTAAGAGAAATAAAATCCAATGAGAGGCCTGACTTTAGATCCTTGGACCTTACCACTTGCTGCTTCTAACGTGTTCCCTCTCTTGCAGGTACTGGGTACCTTGACAATGTGACCCTGATCTCAGCTCGCCCCATCTCTGGAGCCCCAGCACCATGGGTTGAACAATGTGTGTGTCCTGTTGGGTACAAGGGACAGTTCTGCCAGGAATGTGCTTCTGGCTACAAAAGAGATTCAGCCAGACTGGGACCTTTTGGCACCTGTATTCCATGTAACTGCCAAGGAGGAGGGGCTTGTGATCCAGACACAGGTGAGTGAAATGACACCTGGACCAGATGGTTGGGGGCACAGCCAGGCGACTGAGGTCTTTCGCGGAAGAGAGAGCTGTGTAGGAAAGACCATGCCTGAACTCATTTCAGAGATGGGAAAGGATTAAGGGAAGCAGGGCTGGAGTCAGGGAAGATGGACATGGCGCTTTATTACACTCAATCCTTTTCATTATGGAAATGCCACAGGGTTGTGAGAAAGGTGCTAGGTTACAGGAAATGGCTGTCATGGTTCAGTGCTGGGTGGGGGAATTGGTGTCGAGTTGCAAGCATTGTACGGGGAGATCAAAGGCAATGTCAGGACTGGAATGAATGTGCGGACAAATGGTGTCAGGCCTTGGGGGACAGGGGAGCAGTGTTAAGTCATGGCTGGTAAAGGAAGTGTATGTCTGCTTAGCCTGGGAGAGTGAGGGTGAGACTCAGGGTTGTGGCCGTGTTTAGAGTTGGTACCAGGGCAGAGGAGATCACCGGCGCTCAGGCACTCTGGGGAAAGCTTCAGAAAGGCAGGCTGTGAGTTACTAAGCTCTGACTTGCACATGTCATGCGTATTAAAGCAAGTGTACAGTTTTACCCTGCTCATTTCTCTGCTCCTCCATTCTTCCTCTGCCCCCCCAGGAGATTGTTATTCAGGGGATGAAAACCCTGACATCGAGTGTGCCGACTGCCCCATTGGTTTCTACAACGACCCGCGTGACCCCCGCAGCTGCAAGCCCTGCCCCTGTCGCAATGGGTTCAGCTGCTCCGTGATGCCCGAGACAGAGGAGGTGGTGTGCAATAACTGTCCCCACGGTGTCACTGGTGAGGCCAGCTGCCTGCCCTGTCCTGAAGCCATGAATCTGCAAGGATAGCTTCTATTCCAAGGGATTCCCAGGGAGTTTTCATTACTCAGGGTTAGTCTAAATGGGCTCATTTTAAAGATAAGGATAGCTCGTCGATGCCCGAGAGGTGAAGTGGATTGAGGAAGGGCAGAGTGTACAGTTACGCGGAGGAAACATCTAAAGCTGTTTTAGGAGGTTTGTAATTAGGAGATGAAGTTTTCAGATGAAATACAGGGTTTAACTAAGTTTTTTAAAATGAACCAAGGTGAAGAAGGAAAACTTAGTGGCCTTATAAATGTCGCATCTCTCTACTGGTCAGTCTGAAAGAAGAGTTTATCTTCAGCAGCAGTCTCAGTGGTATGGGTCTCAATCTGACTTTTTCCCGGTCAGCTAGTTAACCGGCAGGAAGGCTCCTAGTGGCGCTTGGGTTCTAAAATCTGTGACCACCGTGGAGTGGAAGAGCCAGGCCCTGGCCATGGGCTCCTGTTCCTGAAGCTACTGTTCTGGGGTCCACGGGGAAAGCTCCTCTACAGGGCTATTTACACCTTCGTCCTCTGCGTCTGCTTTTGCTGCCAGTGGATGATCGCTTGGGCTTGGTTCTTTGTTCCTTCCAGGTGCCCGCTGCGAGCTCTGTGCCGATGGCTACTTTGGGGACCCCTTTGGGGAACACGGCCCAGTGAGGCCTTGTCAACCCTGTCAGTGCAACAACAATGTGGACCCCAGTGCCTCTGGGAACTGTGACCGCCTGACGGGCAGGTGTCTGAAGTGCCTCCACGGCACAGCCGGTACCCACTGTGACCAGTGCAAAGCAGGCTACTTTGGGGACCCCTTGGCTCCCAACCCAACGGACAAGTGTCGAGGTAGGACTGCACCCCTAGACGGATTGGACAGCCTGTGTGTGCGTGTGTGTGCGTGCGTGCACGCCTGTGTGTGTACATGTGTCAGAACATACAAATCAGCAAGGCCAACAGCAGGTAATATCGCAGTGCTACTTTGGTTTCTCTGACCGACTGGCTCGTGAACAGCCTGGACCTTTCGCCTGTCAGAGGTCTTAAGACCCGTGTCCCCTGCATCAGGGCTCTGGAGTCAGAGCTGGAGGGCGTTGAAAGGGTTAAAGCTGCGCGGGAGAAGCGCAAAAGGTCAGGTTTATGCTCCAGAGTGGAAGAGGAGATGAAATGGGGCTGCTTCCAGCGCCCAGTCCCGAGGCTGGTAGGCAGGGAGGGGCTGCCAGACCTTGAATCGGAAGGTGATAAAGGGCTCGAGACTAAGCCTGAACACCCTGAAGTGGGAGGGGGGTGGGTTGTAAAGCAGTTGAAGAGACCCTCTCAGGAAGTCAGTGCGATTGATGTACAGAAAGGAACAGTCCAAACGTCTCCTAAGGAGGCTGGGCTTCAAAGCAGTAGCTCCCGTGGAGCATTCCTGGGGGCCGCTTCAGATCAAAGCATGAATGTGCAGATCAGGCCTCTTGCTCAGCCCTTCTTTCAAGCCTTCGAACATGTTCTCTTCTAGAGGCAAATTCCGTTCTAGGGAGCTGGCCTGCCCCACAGACTCACGCCTAGGTCACAAAGGTCCCAGACCAGCCCTGGTGCCCAGAACTCAGGAGCTTCCTCATTTTAAGGTTCAGAGTGCCTTTGGGGACCGAGATTGGAGGACTCCTGGTCCCCCAGGAGGTCTGCAGGGAGCCCAGAGCCACCCCCCCCTCACACCAGAGTCCCCAGCCCCAGAAATGATGATGACCTCTGTGCAACTTGGGGCTTCTACCCAGGGGCACGAATTCCACCTGCCCTGACCCCAGCCTGTGGGTTAGCTGTGATGTCCTATGGTAGGAAGCATCGACATGACATCAGCAGTAATGAGTTCAAGTCCAGTTTTTTGAACATACCTATTGTATTACGCCGATCGTGCCAATTAATCTCTCTGAGCCTCAGTTTCCTCATATGGATGATTAATATTTTACTCAAAGTGGTTACAAAGATAAAATAGCATATGAGAAAGCATACTATACCCTATATAATTCCATTTATAAGGTGTTATTAATAGAGATTTCACTGCCTTTAGGCCATACATTTTTTCACTCAGCTATCTTTTATCAAGCACTTACCATGTACCCAGTGTGGAGCTAGACACCGAGGTTATAATAATGAATAAATCAGCTCCAGCTCCCAAAGAACTCATATGCTAATAAGGAAGACACACAAATATGTAAGCAAATAATGACAGTACGCTTAGACATATGATCATACTACCAAGTGTTTTGTGAGCACTGAAGGTGGAGTAACCCAGAGAATCACTCCAGTAGAGTAGTGTCTCACCCACTGTTACATCCTCAGCTCCTAGAACAGAACATGACACATAGTGGTACTGAGTCAATTTGATTGAATAAAGGTACCGCTTTACCGCAGAAGGAAAATATCACTGGCTCTTGCCAGGTTCTCATTCCAGCTTGCCATTTTCTTGCTGTGTGTCCTAGGTCAAATTACTCAGCTTCTCTGAGCTCATATTCCTCATCTGTATATATACAGAGAGATGTCTACTTCTGGCATATATAGGCCCAGAAGAAATGTTATTTTCCCTGTGAGCAAAGCCAGAGTGTCTGCAGAATATCCAGCAGGCTTATGATTTAACGGGAGGAAGTAAATAAGTGCCACTAGAAAGGATGAACTGTTATAGTGTCTCTTCATCCAGACACACACCCCAAACAAACTTGCCAGATGATTCCGAAGACCTCTCTGTATTGTGGGAATGTGCTTGGAGGCATAGCCAAGAAATGAATCTAACACAATATGAATCAACAAGGGCAAAGAAGGATTCTTTGCTCTTGGTGACTCAATCCTCCTTTCATCTTTGCTATACCTCCAGTTTCTGGAATTAGCTTGACATGAAAGCTTCCTGTTTGTCCGTCTTTTTTCTCTAGCTTGCAACTGCAACCCAGTGGGCTCGGAGCCCGTGGAGTGTAGAAGTGATGGCAGCTGTGTTTGCAAGCCAGGATTTGGCGGCCTCAACTGTGAGCATGCAGCATTAACCATCTGTCCAGCTTGCTATAATCAAGTGAAGATTCAGGTGTGCATGCTAGCCAGACCTCACCCACAGGAGTAAAATCCTGAAGTGTCTCCTAGGTGGTTCTGTCACAAATCCAGGACTCTCGTAGACTCCTGAGGACGGGGGCGGGGATTACTATTTCTTTCTTTAAAAATTGCTATGTTAAAAAAATTTCCATATACTAGTAAAAATACTTCAGGCTTATGTTCTTATATTTACCATTTTCAAAACCCCTTTTGCAGATATTGCTGCATTCGGTACTCATGGTAACTTAGTCAAATTGGAAGGAAAAGCATTCTGATCTCAGCTTTCACTGAGCAAACAAAGTTTTGAAAAATGTGTAATTTTTCAAAGTCACATGGCCAGGTGGAACCGAGAATACCATCCATGTCCCCTGATTCTGAATTCAGTGCTCTTTCCATTATAATATGCCATTTTCTAGCTGGATTTTTTTCCAAGAGATGTCCTTATAAAACAAATGAAGAAGACATAAACGTATAAAAGATATGAGGAGTCCAGAGGTGTCAAGGCTGTCAAAACAGGAATAGTCTCCAGAAGTTTCTCATTCAAATTCCAGAGAAGAATGAAATTGATGTTGTTAATTATTAGTTAATATTTTACTGGGGTGAAGGGTGGGGGAAGAAAGGGCCCAAACGGAACCCAAATGTAGAGCAAACTTAACCTATTTTAAAAAATGTATCTATTTAACCAGCCCTCTGTAGCACTTTATTCCAGGCACTGTTCTAAGTACTATACAAATACTAACTCATTTAGTCCAAGTAATAAGTCTGTGAGATATTATTATTATTATCCCCATCCTATGGATAAAGAAAATGACTTACCCAAGGTCACACAGCTAGTGAGTAGTGGGGCCAGGATTCAGACTCAAAGTCTAGGCTCTAGAATCTGAACTTTAACATGACATGCCAAGCATTTCTGGGCTTTTAGCTACTAGCCCCTGGGTACCTGCTATTTGACCATGAACTCTGTCACCTGTTCTAATCCTCTTCCCTGTGTGGTTTCAGATGGATCAGTTTATGCAGCAGCTCCAGAACCTGGAGACCCTGATTTCAAAGGCTCAGGGTGACGGTGGAACAGTACCCAACACAGAGCTGGAGGGCAGGATGCAGTGGGTTGAGCAGACCCTTCGGGACATTCTGAGAGAAGCCCAGATTTCAGAAGGTGATGAAGGCCAATTTCCCTTCACAAAGGAGAGAATTCAGAGTCCTAGAAAGCAATACACTAGGTCACAGAATCCTCGGTGGTAACAGTTCAGCAGATGTCTCTGCCTAACCCTTGCGGAGGTGGAAGGACTGTCTGTGATGTTCTCCTGGGATCTGAATGATGGAGATAAAAGAGCAGTTGCATGCATTCATATGTTGGGTTTTTACCATTTTGCCATAAGCCAGTTAAAGTCACTTTTTCAACCCTCTGTTATATTTGACGACTTGGCCCCCAATGTGCTTATCTTCCCTTTCCTTGTTGGTGTTCAGGTGCTATTAGATCCCTCAATCTCCAGTTGGCCAAGGCCAGGAGCCAAGAGAATAGCTACCGGAACCGCCTGGATGACCTCAAGATGACTGTGGAAAGAGTTCGGACCCTGGGCAGCCAGCATCAGAACCGAGTTCAGGATACTCACAGGCTCATCACTCAGATGCGCCTGAGCCTGGAGGAAAGTGAAGCTGCCCTGCGAAACACCGTAGGTGGTGCTGGGTTAGGGAACTGAGAGTCATTGCTGAGATGGAAGACTGCCCATGTCACAGGCTCACCTAGTCTCTCTGGTTTTCTGGTCTCTCTGTCAGACAGTTAGACTTCTCTTCCTTGCCGCAGTTGCACCTTTGTTTATGTTCCTTGGCTTCCTGCAGGTTCCCATTTTACTGTGTTATGTCCTCTCCTAGTTCATTTCTTGCTACCCATAGCCTCATCATGGCCGTCTCTTCTCCCTTCTTTCTGCAACTCTTCTAGGTTGTTAGTTCCCAGAGGGCAGGGTTCAATTTTGTTCATGTTTACATTCTCAGCCTGTAGCACAATGTGTGGCTGTGATAAATGTTTGCTGTAAGAAAGAAAGAGAGAGAGAGAGAGAGAGAGGAAGAAAGAAATAAAGAACAGATGAAAAAGGAAGAAAGGGAAGGAAGAAGAAAGGAAGGAAGGAGGCCAATAACGACATGGTTCTTAAAATAGGGAAAAAAAGTGTTGCCAGTATGATTTTCTTAATGACGTAGTTTGTAGTGTGGTCGGAGGGAGAGGTTTGAATGAGCACTCTTCTCGTTCTAATAAAGAAGGCAGTGGTGATAATAATGTAAGTGGGTGGATAGGAGGTGGATAAAGAAAACTGGAAGATAATCAGATATTATGATGAGAAAATGAAGGATTTAAAAATAGTGTGTATTGATTTTCCTTTTGTAAAAAATTCAGAAAATACATAAAATTCCCTATGATCTCATTACTAAGAAATAACTACCATTAAAACTTGGTCTATGTTCTACTGGACTTTGAATACATATGCAAATATAAACATGTATATATTTTAAAATGCATCTATATCTATATACAGACTTCCTTTAAACTTGGATTTCTATTTTATTCTTGTCTATACATTTTTTAATGTAATGACCATCGTGACCAGGGACTCGACATGTCACGTTGTAGAATGCTGTGTGACTAATGACAAGTGGCTCTGACAGAACAGGTGCAGAACCTGCTTAGGCTCCATGGCTCATATTTAGGCTCACGGCAAAGCCTTAACCAATTGTCCTTTTTCCACAGGACGTTCCTCCCTCAGAGGACTATATGGGGCCAAACGGCTTTAAAAGTCTAGCTCAGGAGGCCGCGAGACTGGCAGACAGGTGAGCAGTCCTGGAGGGCACCTCTGCTTCAGACCACCTCTGCAAGGCCAGCCTTGAACAGCGCTGCAGGGTATTCAGGACCAAAGCATATTCATTATCTCCAGGCTCCTTTGCAGCCATCCCCCCGCCCTGAAGCCATTTTTTTAACCCCTTGGCTTTTAGTGTATATAGGTGGCCACTGGGCAAGGTCACTTGGCAGGAGTTGGGGGCGAGGGTGTTTCTTTCACAGATTTCTCTATGACTCAACAGCATGGCTTTCGTGTATGTCAGATGTAATTCCTTGGGCCCCATCAAATGAATCAGCCCTTGGAAAAGCACGCTTTGCACATTTGAGGGACTCCCAGGCTCCCACACCAAGCCTGGGAACGAGTGGCTGCGAGCTGTTTGCTGGCCTGTGCGGGCCAAGTCTGCAGAGGGGGAACGTCCTCCTGAAAACAGGCTCTGCAGGCCCCCAGTGATAACAGGCAGCTCCTTAGTTCTTTGCCTGACTATAAATCCTACCATGCTGAAGAGGTTTGCTCTTGGCGGAGGGCTCAGCAAGGTGGCAGGCTCTGCTAATCCCAAATGAAATTGTTAGCAGAAGGGGGCTGGCTTGTGTTCTTGCAGCGCGCGCTGCCTCCTGAGCTCGTTTCCATCACTTTCTAGAACCAGGAGGACAAAAGCAACTGGGGGACTTTTATTGACAGGCTTTGTCCCCCTTAGTGGTGGGCTCAGTTTAGAGATGCAGCAAAACTAAATAGGGAGTTGGCTCCTGAATGGAATAAAACCTAGGGGTTTCTCCTGCAGAAAACAGTTTATAAATGCAATATTTTATCACTCTGAGACTTCTCCCACCCATCTCCATAGCTTCCACTGATTATGCCATAAATGGAGTATATGGCCAAAAAAGTCTAGGACATGAGGCTACTTCTCAGAACACCCTCTGCTTCTAGATATCTCCTCTATTAGAGGAGCTCCATCTCATCTGGGTCAATTCTGCTTGGTTTTTCAAGTCCAACCAGTTCCCTTATTCCTCTCCTTTCATTTAAATAAAAGCCCTAAAGGAAGCTCTTTGCCGTGAAAACTCAAATTCTTGGTTTTTGATCCTTTCAGCCACGTTGAGTCAGCCAATAACATGGAGCAACTGGCCAGGGAAACCGAGGACTACTCCGAACAAGCCCTATCCTTGGCGCGCAAGGCTCTGAGTGAAGGAGGCGGAAGCGGCACGCTGGACAGCTCTGTGGTGCAAGGGCTTGTGGGAAAGTACGTTTCAACGGGTCCTCACACGGGCCAATATAATCCGCTCTCTCCCAGGGTTCAATGCCAACCACGTCTGAGGGGTGCTGTGTTTCTTTAGAAGTACATCAATACTAAGAGGGACGAGAGGATGAGGGTATTACTTTGGAGGAAAACAGACGCCTTTAAGGCTGGAAGGAAAGGTTGATTAATCTCAGTAAAGTTTGTGTTTTGATTGAGAGGTTGTATATTTGGAGATACGGTCACCGTCTGTGGTGTTTAAAGGATGTGAGTACACTTATCTGATGGCATGGCACAGGTAAACATAATATATTCATATGATCAAGAATTGGGAAAAAAAAAATTAGGGAACTTGGGTTGAATTTTTCTGACCCAACCTGTATAAACTTTAAGGTCTATGTTTAAACTGTGGAAAGGGACACATCTCGTCTGGTTCTTCCAGTAATCCCGACTACATACTTTTAACAGGATGAAGTTTTGCTTTTAATAAAAAAGAGTGAATTCTCAAAGTCCTCTTTCTTCACTCCCTGCAGATTGGAGAAAACCAAGTCTCTGGCCCAGCAGTTGTCAAGGGAGGCCACTCAAACTGACATTGAAGCAGACACGTCTTATCAGCATAGTCTCCGCCTTCTCAGTTCAGCATCTCAGCTTCAGGGGGTCAATGATCAGTCCTTTCAGGTAAGGGCACCTAAAACCTATGCACTGATGTACAGAAGGGCCATAATGCTTTCTTCTCTGGGGGTTCCACTGAATCGTTCAATCATTCAGGTTTTTTCTCCATATTGACTTTTCTTGCTTTAGATTAGAAAGAGTATTTATTCTCCTCATTATCCTTGTTCTTAAACCCCAATCTTGGTCCCTGATAAGGCCATGGCTCACATCCTGAACCTATTCCTATTAGTGGTTAAAAGTTTTCTATCTCTTTCCTAGTTCTGGGGACTGTTGCAACCTGTGGGAAATTGTTATAGATAAAGTTTGATATTTACATTTGGGTCCAACCTATAGTGTATCTCCACGTATGGCCACTCAGAAGGCTTTTGTTTTTCTCAAAAGTTTTGCATTGTTTCTGTTATCTTCCTTTAATTATTGCAAATTTATTAGATTAAGCTTTCTACCTATGGCAAAAAGTACTCACAATGATTTCCACAAAAATTTTCCCATGTATATATAAACTAACACGTAAAATAATAATAAAAAAAAATAAAGCAGGCCTAAAACCTGTTTGATGTTTGGGAGACCTGTTGCCTGACTTTCATGAGGAATATTGCCTCATTTCTGTTAGACTTTGGGCCTGGATAGTTGTTTACGAATAATGATGGCAGGTCCTAGGAAGGCTGGTGTGACAACTGGTGAGCAGAAAGTAAGGCTCATTCATTTTGGGGGGCTCACAGGTAGAAACGAAGAGGATCAGACAAAAAGCTGACTCTGTCTCAAGCCTGGTGACTAAGCGTGTGGATGAGTTCAAGCGTGTGCAAAGCAATCTGGGAAACTGGGAAGAAGAAACCCGGAAGCTCTTACAGAATGGGAAGAATGGGAGACAGGTATCGTTTGTTAGTTTGTTCATTCAACAAACATGTATTGAAGGGCTACCATGTGAATTAATGCTGTAAGAAGAACCATCAAAAACTCTCGAAAGGTCATGATACTGCTGCTTATAGAGACCTTAATGTAATTAGCTCAGCTCCACCCACTGAGTCAGCCCTCAAATCTAGGAATAAGACACAGGCCTACTGGGTCTAATTCTGGTCTGGCTCTGTCTACTAGCTTGGTTTCAGGAAGTATCTAGAGTTTAAAATTAGGATGTGCAAACTGTTCTTGTACCTGATAGTGGACCAGAGCTTGAGACTGTTCTCGATGTGGGCTCCTATCGGGTCATTGGGTTATAAAGTTTGTGCTGCCCCAGGTTGTAGAGCGGTTTGCTACAGCACCCCTAGGCTCTTTGGCGAATCACAGCTCTGTTGTCATGCAGAGAAGTGTGTCAGAGTGAATATGCCGGCAGGAGGGCACTTCCTGGGTGTGTGCTACATTTACTCTAATCTTGTTCTGCCTGCCTGTTTACAGAAATCAGATCAACTGCTTTCCCGTGCCAACCTTGCTAAAAGCAGAGCCCAAGAAGCACTAAGTATGGGCAATGCCACTTTTTATGAAGTTGAGAACATCTTAAAGAACCTCAGAGGTGAGTATTTCGTGGTTCAGATCACTTGAGTATTTTAAAGTTATAACCACGACTTTGGTTTATTTTGAATCTTTATAAATCTAAGTGACAGGTACGTTGGGGTATTAATAGACACTTAATAAATATCTTTCAAACATTTAAAAATATTTGATGTAGTAGAAATAATTGAACTAAATGTCAAAAGGCTTGAGTTCTGATCTCTGCTCAGACACATGACTGCGCTGAGCTGGCTGTGTGACCATAGGCAGGTCCCATGCCTTTCTAGATTCTAATGTTCCCCTCTGGAGAAATTTGAACTAAATGACCTCTAAGGTTCCTCACAGATTCAATATCCCGCTACCATACAGATAATTCTCTTTCTTTTCCTCCCTCCCTCTCTCCCTTTCTTTCTTTTTTTCTTCCTTTCCCTCTCTTTCTCTCTCCCTCCCTCCATCCCTCTTTCTTCCCTTCCTTCCTCCCTCCCTCCCTCCTGTCTTTCTTCCTTCCTTTCTTCCTTTCTTTCTCTCACCCTCCCTCATCCCTCTTTCTTCCCTTCCTTCCTCCCTCCTCTTTCTTTCTTTCTTCTTTCTCTTTCTTTTTCCTGGTTGGTTCCAATGTATTGACAGGACCAGTGAGGTTGCTTTGTGGTAATAATAAAGCAAGCTTTGTCATAGCATCTAGATTCCAGGTAATCTGGGTTTACGCCTTGTAGAGATTTGGTTAAAGTTTCAGTCTTCTTCACTAAAAACAAAAAATAAACATTCCTAAGTCTTAGGATCTTCTTCACAGAAAGTCCCTCTCTACCCATTCTGTCCAATCCCCAGCTATTGCCATTGGCAGCTTAGGGTTTAAGGCTCTGGCCTGAAACTTTGGGCTTCAAAGATTCCACCTGCCTCTGATTCACTTTGGGGTTCACTTTTGCAATGATGGGGACCCACAGGCTGACTGTTGATGGTTAGTTCAGTGCCTCCTTTAAGATGCTTTCTCCTGGACAAGAAAGAGTAATAGCCACAACTTTCCACACTCTCACCCCCTGGGCAGTATTAACACTCTTTCTGTAATTTTTCTTAAAAACCTCAGCCATTTTCGTCTTCCGTTGGAAGCTAATTTTCAACTTTACGGCAATGTTTACTTATCTGCATTTCAGAGTTTGACCTGCAGGTTGAAGACAGAAAAGCAGAAGCTGAAGAGGCCATGAAGAGACTCTCCTACATCAGCCAGAAGGTTGCAGATGCCAGCGACAAGACCAAGCAAGCGGAAACAGCCCTGGGCGATGCTGCTGCCGACGCCCAGAGGGCAAAGAACGCAGCCGGGGAAGCCCTGGAGATCACCGGCAGCATAGAACAGGTAAAGGGACATCGAGGTGCAGGTTGGTGAGAGCAGCTCCAAACGCAAGGGTCACGTTCAGTGAGCAAAGAGCGCTGGACTCATGTTGACCCGTTGGGTTCTGTTATGGTCCACGGTGGCCCTAGAGCCACTTGGCTGACCCTCTTGCTGATTGGTTCACAGGGCTGTCATTGGCTGAGTACTGCTGCCCCATGCACACCATTTTCAGCTCCCTCTTTGGACAACACCATGAGAAGAGCCAGCCAAGGCTGTTGTTTATATAGACTATTGCATTAGTTTCCCGGAGCTGCTCTCACAAAGTACCACGGACTGGGTGGCTTAAAACAACAGGAATTTCTTCTCTCACAGTTCTGGAGGCCAGAAGTCTGAGACCAAGGTGTCAGCAGAGCCACACTCTCTCCAAGACTCTGGGTGGAAACTTCCCTTGCCTCTTCCTAGCTTCCCGTGGTGGCTGTCAATCCTTTGTGTTCCTTGGTTTGCAGCGACTTCCCTACAGTCCCTGCCTCTGTCATCACATGGAGCTCTTCTTCCTGGGTGTCTCCAATTCTTCTTATAAGGACACTAGTCGTGTGGGCTTAGGGGCCCACTCTACTCCAATATGACTTTATCTTAACTAATTACATATGCAACAGCCCTATTTCTGAATTAGGTCACGTTCTGAGGTACTGGGGTTTAGAATTTCAACATATCCTTTAGGGGGACACAATTCAACTTGTAGCAGCTATACCAGTGTTTTGAGTCAAGATTATGAAATTCTGGAGTTCTGGATCCCTTGACCCTATGTTCTATGTCTAAGCTCCACTTACTCATTTTTCTCTTTCCTTCCGTTCTGTGCCAGCACAGTGCTTGGTGCTGGGGATACTGACATGGGAAAGACCCAGTCCTTCTCTTCAGAGAGCATTCAGTGTAATGGGCAAGGGCAGGCTAGTTACACTTACAACCCATATGTTAAGTGCTACAGTAGAAAGAGTGCTTCTCAGCTGGATGAGAGCTTCGTCGTTCTTATTTAAGTATGAATTCTAGAAAGCTTCAGCAACTCTAGAAAGCCCAGAGGGAACTCTTGATATCTAGACTGTGTGGCCTCACCCTTAGACCACTTGGTAACTTCCAAAAATAATCTCAAATCTTAGGTCCCTTGAGGGTAGGGACCAATTTCCTGTGCTTCTCTTTACATGGCTTCTAGTACAGAGGCGTCTGTGTAACTTGATGCCTAATAGTAGCTTATTGATAAAGATATTGTTAAGATTCGTTCATCCTAATAAAAGCAAAACTCAAAGCTATAGCCCATTCATTCTCTGCCCCCAAAGTCTACTGTCTTGGGGAGTAAAGCCATTCAAAAGATGGCAGCAGCAAAGAAACATGACAGAGCGTGAGATGAGTTTCTCACCCTCTGGGTTTTCCCGACTGGTTCCTGTTTCACTCACCATTTGGTGAGCTTAACCTGAGAGGGAAGCAGTGTCTCAGAGCTGATCGTCCTAGCCCCTGGAGACATACCCCCGAATTAACTTGTTTGAGGCAGAGCTTGGGGAAGGGTGTGTCCCCAAGTCTGACACTCTCATTGTTCATCTCACTCCATCAGGGCCTGGCTGCAGCTGTATTTTTTCTGCAGTTGTCTTTGGGATGTTTTTGTGCCTTACCCCTCTCTCTCCTTCCGTCCCTGGCTCCTTTTCTTCTCCCAGGAGATGGGGAGTCTGAACTTGGAGGCCAACGTGACAGCAGATGGAGCCTTGGCCATGGAGAAGGGACTGGCCACTCTCAAGAGTGAGATGAGGGAAGTGGAAGGAGAGCTGGCAAGGAAGGAGCGGGAGTTCGGCACGTCTACGGATGCAGTGCAGACAGTAAGTTCCCGTGACTTTCCAGCAGAGAGCACTTTAACCTTGCCAGCGTGGGAACGCCCTTGCAAAATGGGCTTGTGTTTATGTTTTCCTCAGGTAATCACAGAAGCCCAAAGAGTTGATAACAGAGCCAGGAATGCTGGAGTTACGATCCAAGAGACACTTAACATGTTGGACGGCATCCTACACCTAATAGGTATGTGGAGTATCCACAACCTTCCAGTCCATGTTCCAGGGCTTCTCCCGATGAGTGGGAGTCTCAACTTTCCTTAAGGGTATCAGGAAATTTGCTTTGTTTCCAGGCCCAGATACTTCAGGGCCTGGAAACTTCTTTACATTTGTGGGACTCTATTTTACCATCTCTAAAATGGGTCACTGAGAACCTACCTATTGCCCTTGGAGGTGAAAGTCTGTAGTTCAAAGAACTGGGTGTATGTAGGGAAGGTATATTGAGGCTCAGAGAAGTTAATAATGTCCTGCAGATCACACAGTAAATTGTGGAGGCAGGATTCGAGCTTCACAGTGAAAAAGAATACTGGACAGTTTGACAGTCCTGCTAAGGATTCTGACCTTGATCCTGAGAACTTAGTAGACAGTGTCAAGCAAAGGGATGACATTGTTGCTGTATATTTTGGAAAGATCACTGGGGCAGCTGAGTGCAGGAGAGTATGAAGGTGGGTTAGACAAGAGGCAGGATGAGATAGTTCAGGAGACAGTTGAAGTAACTGAGGGGAAGTCATAGAGCTCTGAGGAGGTAGGAGTGGTGGGGGGGAAGATTCTCCCAGTCTGTGAGGTCAAGAATCACCCGCCAATTCTGCTGTTTGTCCCTTCCAACCGCAGTTACACCTTGCTGTAACAGGTTGTGGAAACTTGAGCTGCCAGGTAGATGACCCGAAAGAAATGTCAAGGTGGTAGGTGCATGAGATACTGCAAAATTTTAGGATAAAATAGATTTGATGACACCGTGTGGCAGCAGCTCAGGTTTCCTCACAGAATCCCATCCAAAAGAAAATTCACATAAATTAAAATTATGGGCTTGGGTAGAACTGATAGCAAACACTTACTGGCCTGTTTCATCGAGCCTGGACTGCAGCATATATGGATGGAACTAGGGATTCAGTCAGAGATTCCAGCAACATTCAGGAGAACCTCTTTAAAACCGGATTTTTCTGTGGAGTGTCATCATCACCCCAAGAGACCAATATTGTCTGTGTTGTTATCCTGACAGGTTTGCTTTGTGATCCAGTGAGCCCCAAAGAGTAAAAGACCTTCTAAGGGTAAAAAATAAATAAACAAATAAACCCTCCCCAGTGGAGAGTTTAGAGATTTTGCTTAGTGTTCTGAAAAAGGCAATGAAACTAACAGGGCCTTTAAAGAGAAAGTGAGAGCGTGGGGAGAGAGGCTGGATGGGAACTGTCAAACATTTACTGTGTGACAGGCACTATGCCAGGTTTTTCGTGGTGGAGGATCATTTAAGTCTTTTAAAGGTCCTATAAAGTAAGTTTTATTATTATTTTTAAATTTTATTTATTTTACTTTATTTATTTTTGGCTGCATTGGGTCTTTGTTGCTGTGCATGGGTTTTCTCTAGTTGTGGCGAGCGGGGGCTATGCTTCATGGTGGTGCGCGGGCTTCTCGTTGCGGTGGCTTCTCTTGTTGCAGAGCACGGGCTGTAGGTGCACGGGCTTCAGTAGTTGTGGCTCACGGGCTCTACAGCGCAGGCTCAGTAGTTGTGGAGCACAGGCTCAGTAGTTGTGGCTCGTGGGCTCTAGAGCGCAGGCTCAGTAGTTGTGGTGCGTAGGCTTAGTTGCTCCGTGGCATGTGGGATCTTCCTGAACCAGGGATTGAACCTGTGTCCCCTGCATTGGCAGGCAGATTCTTAACCACTGCACCACTAGGGAAGCCTCAAGTTTTATTATTTTTATTATTTTATTTCACAAAGGAGTAAACGGAAGCTCAGGGAGTTTAATACTGTCCCACCGATCACATAGTAAGTTTTGGAGGCAGGATTCTAACCGAGGTCTCTGTCTCCAGTGTTCCTGCTGTTTTTGAGAAGCTCATGCTGCCTTCCCCATGGACATTTTATTCCCAAGCTTGCTTCACTTTCCCTGCGTGTTGTAGAACCCTAAATTCTGGAATTCTCCCCTGTCCACAGGTGAAAGACTGATCTACTGGATCAACATTTTTGTTGTAGTGTTGTTTCTACTCTGTTTGCTCTCCTGAGTCCCGGAGCAATAACAGTTTAATCTCTCTAGTTGTGATAAACTTCTGCAGTCAAATGCTATCACTGCACCTGACCTTGAGTTTGAATTGACTAAGGACCACTCAGACCTTTTCAAACCAAATGGGTCTGGCCAGGTGCCCTTCATGCTGACATTAGTATCAGATTGTTTGTGGGTGAAACATACCTGAACAAATGTGACCACATTTCATGTTGGAAATAAACTAATATCTAGACAGATTCCCACTGTTTTGGGCCAGAATGACGTCTTACGTCATTTCATAACAGCTGGAATTCATCCCTCAAATAGCAAAGCACACCTTGGCCTCTCTAAACCCTGAGGCCCAGCCAGTTTTTAAAGGTCTTCTAATAGAAAACAGCAAGAGATTTCCTAAGGGTGGTTCAGAAAGCAGAATTTGGAGTTGATTCTGATGTTAGGGATGAGCTGTGCTGGGCAGACACCTTGAACAGTATAAGGTCCCTATGACCTTCAGCCTTCATCTTTTCAGAGCAGGAGCTGTTACCTCTAACATGAAAACAGAAATCCAAGCTTCATCTTGCTGAACTAAAGAGTCCAGAGGCTTAAACTGGGCTGTTCAAAACCCAATAATGAGGCTCGTGCTCTCAGAATTTCTTCTAGATTATTTATAATTTAAAATAAGCCTTTCAAATGCACAGCATACTATTTGCTCTGGGCCGGTGAAAATGGAAATTAGCTAAAGTTACAGAAGGGCCTGCATATGTTCAAGGAGATCTAAGCACAGCTTTTTCCTCTGTTAACTCCTTTCTTGTTTCCTAAAATAGACCAGCCTGGCAGTATGGATGAAGAGGGGCTGATCTTATTGGAGCAGAAGCTTTTCCAAGCCAAGGCCCAGATCAACAGTCAGCTGCGGCCGTTGATGTCAAAGCTGGAAGAGAGGGCAAGCTGTCAGAGGGGCCACCTCCGTTCACTGGAGACGAGCATAGATGGGATTCTGGCTGATGTGAAGAACCTGGAGAACATTAGGGACAACCTGCCCCCAGGCTGCTACAACACCCAGGCTCTTGAGCAGCACTGAAGCTGCCTTTGTGATTTCTCAACTGAGGTTCTTGGGATAGAGACCTCAGACGCAGGAGCCGTCTCATGTGGGTGGGGTGGGATGGGGACATTTGAACCTGTTGAATGGGTGCGCTCAGGTCAACTGAACCTGGTCCCTTCCTTGAGACCTTGGCCAGATAAATGTCTTATTGTATCAGTGTGATGCTCTTTGCTTCCTGATTCAGGGTAATGAGGCAAATGGCACTGGGTATGAGACTCGTCGAGGGCCTGGACCCCAAAGTGTAGACTGGATGGAAGGACAAACCACACAGGCAGGTGTTTGTCTCAGAGTAGTCATAAACTGAGTCCTGGAGTATGGACAAGTGCTGCTGGGTTGTAGACAGCTTATCCTTTGAGTAATGTGATCGAAGGGAAAATTTTTTGACTTTGCCCACACCTAAAATTCTTCCTAACATCAGAACAGAGAGTGAATTCCAGTCATGCTGTGGTCAGTAAAATACTATTGCCTCATGGTGTCCAACGTGTTCTTGTTGATCAGGGTTCTTCCCACTTATCACCCGGTCCATACACACATACTCCACTTTCAAACTGGAAGAAGTGAGCAGTGACGGAGTGAGGAGCTGTAAGGCTGGCCCCTTTGGAGCATTGGTACCCTGCCGCCTGGAAGTGACCTCCTTTCCCCTGATGATGGCAGGCAACTTAGAGACTACGTTTTTATTAAAGCATTTCCTACCAGCCAAGCAAACATTGGGAAAGTATTTACTTTGGGGTTTCAAAGTGATGTAAAAATGTAGCTTGGGCACTGAAAGAGGTGCAGTTATCCAAGATTCATTAGTCCTAATTCAATGCCATTTTTCAAACACTAAAAATTATATGCTTCTATGTGTTTTGTTCTCTCTTCTGATACCAGACGATGTTCCTACTTATACTCGAGCTGGGTAGAGTCCATCCTTCCATCCATCCATCCTTACAACATATATTTATTGTACCTGTTGTGTGCCAGGGGCTGGGGTACAGTGGTGTCATAGTCTCTGTCATAGAGTCGATTGAATAGTGAGGAAAACAAACCTTGAAAAACAATTTAAACTTACAAATCCTGTTCATCACAAGTGGTGTTTATTGCAATAACCCCATGGTTTGCAACCTCTTTTTCTCAACAGAACACGTGTTGCAAGACATCCCATGGGGGCACTTGGATTTCGGGAAATAGCTGAAATGGCTCTGGGTTGTGCACACTTCTTTGCATTTCAGCTGTCACTCTGCTCCTTTCCTCCACTGACTGCAACACATTGTTGAGTCATAGCACCAGTGGGAATTTCTGGAAAAACCAGAAGCACTTCCAACCTCGGCTCAGAAGGCTTTGGTGCTGCCTCACCTCTGTATTTCCTTGGCTTTTCATGGACATGTTTTTAAATAAAGAACAATTCTTAGATGCCCGTGGCCAGTTTCTAATTTGTTAAACTCTAAGCTTAAGGTGTAGGTACCAAAACAATGACAACAAAGAATGCTTCAGAAAGAGCAATGAGCCCTAGAATTAACACCTCTAATTCCTTTTTCTGAGCATCTTGTTTTGCCCTTTCTAACCATGCACACACTTTATGAGATTTAACTGGTGCTGTCTTCTAAGTGTAAAGGAGGATTTATTTCTGGAACAACCTGAGCAGGGCGAGGGTGATAATCAATATTTTTGTCTTTTTTTGCATCAGCTCTAAAATAAAGGTCAAATCAATAGTTTGTGGTACATTACCCTGCATTTTAATAAACTAAAATTTAATAAATTAAGATCCTGAATTGGCCATCTACCCAAGTGGCTGAGGAAAGGATTCTGCTTCTGCCTACACTGACCCGCCCCCCCAAATTCTGACTGATCTGATCACTATGCTTTACCTTCTCTGAAAGTGCATTTTTAATCCTGTCTTGGAATACGCAGTCACATATGTTACAAATTCGCTTACATTAACTACTATCTCACACGGACCTAAAAATATGCGTAACTCCCTCACGACAGACTTTCTTCTTGCCCTCATGGCGTACTGGATGTGGAGAAAGTTGGCACAGTAGCCCTCCACATAGTCATTTCCAGAGGCCCTACCACCATGTGACTTCTCAGGTTGCCCTCTGCACCGTCTCCATTCCAGGGGGTGGAGGGGAAAAAAGACATGGAAGACGGAGACACATGGAAGGTCTTTGTGCGCCAGGCCTGGGAGGGGCTGCACATCACTTTCTCTCACATTCTGTGGTCCAGAACCCAGTATTATTATGACCACAACTTACTGGCAAGGGGTCTAGGAAATACAGTCCCTTGGCAGGAAGCCACTTCTCTGACAATTCTATACTGTGAAAGGGGAGCATGCATGATGAGTCACTGGCTATCTCTTGCTGCCAAGTGTAGGATTAGGTAGTAGCGACTTTAGAGAACTTGGTGGGGGATCCCATTAGTTAATAACCAAGTGCATGTAATCATAAAAGTGGGTTAGACTGTTAAGGAAGTCATAAAAACGTCTTCCCTGACAAACAGGAAATGATCCCCAAGTAGGGATGGGGAGTGGAAAAGTGACTCATGTGACTCTCTTAGTATAATAATGATTCCCTCATTTCTGAGGATGTGGCAGACTGTCCCTAAGAAGAAAGAAGGGGTGTGTGACTTAGAAATAGCCTCCCCAGGACTTAGACTCTGTTACCAGTCCTGAGCTGAACCTGCCAAGTTAAGGGTACTTTCCTTCCTATTTCTATCAGTGTCTATCATTTGTAGTGGCAACTCTCTTGTGCATCTCCTCTGAGAGTTGCCTGATTAACTGTGCCACTGGTAAGCTATCACACATATCATCATCTACTTTGGCTCATGGGGATCTCTGTTTGGAGAGATGGGTAGAAATGAAACTGCCCATAGACTGTAACATCTTAGCAGATGTATTTCTTTCATTTTTTTTTTAACACCTTTATTGGAGTATAATTTCTTTACAATGGTGTGTTAGTTTCTGCTTTATAACAAAGTGAACCAGCTATGTGCATACGTATATCCCCATAACCCCTCCCTCTTGCATCTCCCTGCCACCCTCCTTATCCCTCACCTCTAGGTGGTCACAAAGCACAGAGCTGATCTCCCTGTGCTATGAAGCTGTTTCCCACTAGCTAGCTATTTTACGTTTGGTAGTGTATATATGTCAGTGTTACTCTCTCACTTCACCCAGCTTACCCATCCCCCTCCCCATGTCCTCAAGTCCATTCTCTGTCTATGTCTTTATTCCTGTCCTGCCCCGAGGTTCATCAGAACCCTTTTTATTTTTTTAGATTCCATACATATGTGTTAGCATACGGTATTTGTTTTTCTCTTTCTGACTTACTTCACTCTGTATGACAGTCTCTAGGTCCATCCACCTTGCTACAAATAACTCAATTTCGTTTCTTTTTATGGCTGAGTAATATTCCATTGTATATATGTGCCACATCTTCTTTATCCATTCATCTGTCGATGGACACTTAGGTTGCTTCCACGTCCTGGCTATTGTAAATAGTGCTGCAATGAACATTGTGGAGCATGTCCCTTTTTGAATTATGGATTTCTCAGCGTATATGCCCAGTAGTGGGATTGCTGGGTCATATGGTAGTTCTATTTGTAGTTTTCTAAGGAACTTCCATACTGTTCTCCATAGTGGTTGTATCAATTTACATTCCTACCAACAGTGCAAGGGGGTTCCCTTTTCTCCACACCCTCTCCAGCATTCATTTTGTTTGTTGATTTTTTGATGATGGCTATTCTGACTGATGTGAGGTGATACCTCATTGTAGTTTTGATTTGCATTTCTCTAATGATTAGTGATGTTGAGCATCTTTTCATGTGTTTGTTAGCAATCTGTATATCTTCTTTGGAGAAATGTCTATTTAGGTCTTCTGCTCATTTTTGGATTGGGTTGTTTGGTTTTTTGATACTGAGCTGAACAAGCTGCTTGTATAATTTGGAGATTAATCCTTTGTCAGTTGCTTCATTTGCAAATATTTTCTCCCATTCTGAGTGTTGTCTTTTCATCTTGTTTATGGTTTCCTTTGCTGTGCAAAAGGTTTTAACTTTCATTAGGTCGCATTTGTTAGTTTTTGTTTTACTTCCATTTCTCTAGGAGGTGGGTCAAAAAGGATCTTGCTGTGATTTATGTCAAAGAGTGCTCTTCCTACGTTTTCCTCTAAGAGTTTTATAGTGTCTGGCCTTATATTTAGGCCTTTAATCCATTTTGAGTTTGTTTGTGTATGGTGTTAGGAAGTGTTCTAATTTCATTCTTTTACATGTAGCTCTCCAGTTTTCCCAGCACCAATTATTGAAGAGGTTGTCTTTTCTCCATTGTATACTCTTGCCATCTTTATCAAAGATAAGGTGACAATATGTGTATGGGTTTATCTCTGGGCCTTCTATCCTGTTCCTATATTTCTGATTTTGTGCCAGTACCATACTGTCTTGATTACTGTAGCTTTGTAGTATAGTCTGAAGTCCAGGAGCCTGATTCCTCCAGCTCCACTTTTCTTAAGATTGCTTTGGCTATTCTGGGTCTTTTGCGTTTCCATACAAATTGTGCAATTTTTTGTTCTAGTTCTGTGAAAAATGCCATTGGTGGTTTGATAGGGATTGCATTGAATCTGTAGATTGCTTTGGGTAGTATAGTCATTTTCACACTGTTGATTCTTCCAATCCAAGAACATGGTATTTCTCTCCATCTGTTTGTATCATCTTTAATTTCTTTAGCAGATGTATTTCTGATCTGATCCCAGGATGTGATTCCTTTTTTTCAGTACTCTTAGGAGGCTGGACAAAAGGGTGAGATGATACTCAGTAATGTCCAATGTTTGGACCAAGTCTCAAGGACCAGGAATATGTTTCTCTTTCTTTTTTTAATGCTTTATATGGTCATGGGAATGTTGTGGATTCTTGCTGTGGTTCAATTTTCCCACCTGGAAAGCAGAGATTAGATTTTTTTCTCTCTCTCTCTGCTTTCCTTATACTATGGGCTACATGGAACTTTCTAGGAAATGCCAAGACCTGAAGCTTACTTATGGGTCATAAGGGAAAAAATGTGCTATGTACATGTATGTTAATTCATAGGTAGTGTATATATTTTATAAGTTAGTATAAGTAAGCAAAATAAACCAGTGTTTATACCCAATTTTAAATAAGAGCACATCATTACGTAGTCTCAGGAGAGAAGGAAAAAAGTGTTCAGCTTTGCGAGTAAAATAGCAAACATAAATACAAGCCATCAATTTATAAGGCATATCAAGCACCATCGTGATATGCCAACAAACCCAGATGGATACACACAAAGCTGACTAATCTCAGTCTTAAACAGAAAAAGATACTAAGAACCAAAATAATTTTTAAAAACCTCACACAACTCATCTGACAAACAAGTAGCTAAGCCTTAAATGAGGTGGCCGAATGGGGAATTGTTATTTGACCTACTGAATCATGAGTGATATTAGCTAAGGACTATCACTATTTACACCTAAACCCATGCATAATGTACGTCACGACTAAAAATTAAATACAAACTAACAGCCACAGCAGGATTGAACAATTAACTTATTCGGTTTTTGCTTGTTTACTTTACCAAACAAAACCAATTGTGAGTTTAACAATTTCTGTCTTACTTGAGATCTTTTATGTCAAGAAGCAAGTTATCCAAGTTTTTAATTTTCACAAATACATTTTTAAGTCACAAAGCACTAATTGCATTAAGGATCCAAAGCTAACCAAGACCAGACTATGCAGATTAGGTAGAACCTAAGATTTGATTTTTTAAAAAAACTGAGAAAACTTAGGCACAATTGACAAATTTGCTAATTATTCTTCCCTGCTTATGGGTGTGGTTGTATATACTTTCATATTACACATGCTGCGTCAGCTAAACCAGCCAGAGAATCTCCTGCTCTAAGAGCGTGCTTAACAACTGTTGGCTTCTGTCAAGTAAGACTGTGAAGAAAAAGTGGTTAATTCTGCAAATCACAGAGAAGATTCTAGGCCAAGACACGAGAGTAGTAGCATCATCTTATTTATTAACGTAATTGAAACATTTTGCCGATAAAACTTTTGTCTGTGACTATTCTAGCAACAAAATTTTACTCAAAATATTTCACTGTGAGATGGTGTTGCAACTTGAATGTAGTTTTTATTAATGTGTTGATTTCCAAAGCAAATCTTATTCTCAAAATGGCAGATTCAGGGACCAAAAAGTGATTCAAAAAAGCTTCCCCCTCCCCATGCCAATCCTTGAGACTGCTTGGATCAAGCTGAGGTCTGGGCGCCAGACCTAGACTGAAGGCGGAGGGAAAGAGTGTAACTCATTCCTAACTGACTGTTACAGGCTAATAGGACATTCCAAACATACACAACAAAGAAACCACGTGAAGAATCGCGTTTACTGGGCAGCTATAGGAAGGCGCAGACCAAATGAAGTGGACAGAGCACATTCATCATCTTTACCACGATGCTATTCCTAAGGTGTCCAAATTGGATGAACTACAAAATCGATCCCTGTTTCCATCCTTCCCATCTCACCTGCCTGCTTTCCTGCCGTAGCCTTGGGAGAGATCCTGAGCTTTTCATATTCTACTGATTTATTTTTGCATTACTCTTTTGATGAATAAAATATAACATGCTTCTCTCTCTTCGTCCTCTAGAGAGAGAGAGAGAGAGTCTGTTTGGGGGAATAGATTTGGGCTATTAAAATACAAGTCATTTCTCCCTGTAATTCTCTGCCTTTTGCTGTAGTTTGGTTATGGAGTCTTGCTTTCAATTTAATTACAACATCATGTTCTTTTATTCTTTCTGAGAAGCTGAAGCATGAGACTAGGGAACGTTGGGGGAAAGTTGGCCAAGCCGGGACAGGAAGAACAGCGTCTCTAGAAGCTCTAGTTCTGGGTTTCAGGCACTTCAGCAAGAGACTTTCCTCCACTGTTCCCATGTACATTCAAGGAAAGTGAAAGCAAGATGGCCCCAGAGGCTGCCTGGGGTTAGGGAAGGGGGGTGGCAAATGAGGTACCAGCTAGCAGCACAGACCCCTGCCCCCAAAGGGCCATTCCTTGAGAAGAGAGTCATTGACACAAAGGGTTTCCCTCCTGCCTGTTCTTACATATCAGCCACTTTCATAAAAGTGGGAGGGACATTTTTATTGGTAGGCAGGAAATGAGGCTCCAGACTCCTCTTGACACAATCTTTCTAGCCCGTGCCCTTCTCACGATCTCTGAGCCTTTGGGTTGGCCTTTTTGGGAAGGAGCAGGACCCAAGTGGAAGTTGGGGTCTCGAGGTCATCCTGTTGGCACCTGGGGCACTACTTCAAACTCTGAATCATCTCTCTGGTGTTGGCCTTGGCTGGGTCACAGTCATCGTGTCCTGCCCTGGACTGAGAGAGGGCCTCTGACCTCCCCCTAGCAAGTGAAGAATGGGGCAGGGCAGGAAATGGACAATTCCATCCAAAAGGGGAGTCACTTTTCCTGGTATTAAAGAAAAGCTATTTTAACATGATCCTTATGATTCATCAAGATAGAATCTGCCCCATTTCATTCCTAGAAATCTACTTCTATGCTCCCATTCTTCTTCAGCTCATCTCACTCTCCCTACAAGCATGCCTTGTGCCTC
>NW_020175821.1:10909294-10945063 GCF_003031525.2 Neophocaena asiaeorientalis asiaeorientalis | reverse complement strand
TTCTGGACTAAATGGGGCTTGACCACAGAGCCCAGCAAAGTTAAAGTGGGCCAAAGAGACAAAAGACAGCTGGTCTTTCTCATATCTGCTCACGTGGATCTTCAGAATAAACTCTATCCATAAACTCCATATCCTTGAAAATGCTTGTTCCCCCAGGGTATCCAGCTCCCTGATTTCCTTTGTTTCGTTTCCTGGCTTGCAGCTGTCTTGCCTAGACAAAGATACTTCTGTCACTCTCTCTCCAGCACGAATGCAATCTTGAGCACTTTCTGGGTCTTTGTCTTCCACAAAGCAATCCTTTCTTGGATTCAGATTTCCTCCAAGCCGTTGCCATCTCCAGCTATCGGTTTCTAAGGGAAACCTAGCTACAGCCTTCCTCACCATCACAACCTCCCCCAGGACTAGCAAACACAAGGCCATATACAGGGAGCACCTGAGACAAACAACTTAAGAGAAAGACGCCAGGTAAAGGCTGAAAACTACATCTTACCTGGTCAGTATCACGGGGAACCAGAGGATCAGGAACCATGTGGTGTGATGACCTAAGGGGTCAGGGAGACGTTAGCCTTTTGCCAGACTCTACACTTGCTGTGTGACCTTGGACCAGCCATTTAATCCAGTGGATCTCTGCTCCCTCACCCTTTAAAGGAAAGGTTGGATCAACAAATCTCTAAAGATCTTTCCAGTTTATGATTCCATGATCCTTAGCCAAACACTGAGACCCAAGAATAGGATCTCACTTCTGTCCTTTGGAGATTATTTCCATAATGCAAGAGGAACAGCACCTCCCCCACCCCACCTTGCTATTTTTCTGTTGAATTTAGTTTCTTTCCCTGGAGGCTATTGAAGGATGTTACAGATATGAAATGTGTGGTGAAGAACGTTGTTTCTGGTGTCAGATCCTACCTGGCCCCTTCTGGGCCAGGGTTGGTACTAGATTTTGAAAAAATTATCCTACCGTTCAGGGACCATTCCTCAAAGAACCAAAAACCCAAGAGCCAGAGCCTAGATGAGGGACACAGAGCATAAGACGGTAATTTCCTTTTGGTTCTTTAAGCAGGTCATGAACGAGGCCTGAACAACTAGAACAGAGTCTGTCAAAACTATTTCCAGGGCAGCAGAGGAAGGTGGGAAATTAGGGAGAAAAGGGGTGAAACACTTTAGCGGCTCTTGACACTCCCCCGAGATCTCTGTTCTGTGAGCCCACACTCACCAGGAGGCGATGACTGTGGCTGCTGGGCTCAGCACAAGATGTAATCCTAACCCAGGAACAAGGCTGAGGCTCTGCTTCTCAAAAAGGAACTAACCTCAGACGCCGCCTGTGTTGCCAAGCTAGAGTGGGTGAGAATCACCGGTTCCTATCAGGGAAACTAACTGCTTTCTCCTAGGTCATCCTGGACTTACATTATGACAGAAGCATTTCCCAGCCAAACAGGCAATAAGTAATTCCAGTTAGCAAAGATCTCTATGGTTGAGTGAATTCCTAGCATATTTTATTTCAGAAATGACTGCATTATTAGGATTTGGCCTTGCGTACTAATTCTTCTCAAATGCAAGAATGCGGCTAAGTATGGCCTCCAAGGGCTTTGATGGTGATCTGAAGGTCCCTTGGTAATGCCCGGGCTGGCAGAGAACAACCCACATTCTGTCACAAGTTACAGACCAAATAAGTAACCGCACAGATGCCACCAAGAACGGAGAAGGGACTGGCTCTGTGTGATCACAGGCCCATCAGGAACGTGGTCTTCTGAAACTAGGGAAATGGGCTGAAATCCTTCTGAGAAACCCTACTATTCCCAGACTTGCATCCCAGGTTTCAGAACATGAATGTCTCAATCTCGACCCCAGACTGCGGTGTGTGTGGGCAGCAGAGGGGAGAAAGCGGGTAGGTGGGTGAGGGTGTTGGGAAAGTGGAGGTGGCTCGGCCTCGTTCACCGGGTGTAGCCCACACGCACCTTCTGCGAGCTGAGGCTGGCTGTGGTATCCTATCAAAATGGAAGGAATACCACAGGAATGCAACAAGACTACAAACATAAAGAACCACGGACACTGATTGGATCCAAGTTCTCTGAGGAGTGAACAACAATGACACAAAACATAAAAAAACGAAAGAAAAGAAAGAAAGAAAGAAAAATAGCCCTTTGTGGTAAAGGGCATGCTGGGAAGGCGAGGCCCGGAGCCACCTCCCCAGAGCATGCTGGGAGACGGACACCCGCGCATCTCCGAGGACCGCACTTCCCCTATCCCTACCCCCTCACCCACCCCCAACCCGGAGACTAGAGGAAAGTTTGTCCGAAGATGACTGCGGAGTGGTGTATGCCGTGGTTCTCTGCAGGTCCTCCACACTGTGGGGGGGTTGAGTCAGCAAGTGGGGACAACAGTCAAGATGAGATGGAGGAACAGAGAGGCAGGAGAGAAATGGGATGGACAGAGGCTGCAGGGGCCAGTGTGTTGGTGGAGGACGAGGGGCGACTGGAGCAGAGGGCCCTGGGGCTGCTAGCCCGAGGTGTTGATGTACAGCTGGCTCTTAAGAATGTAGTCGATGACCGGCTGGGACAGGTAATCCACGACATGGCCGTCCCCATGCTGCAGGGCCAACCTGGATGAGAAGAGACAGTGATCAGATGACATCCTTTCCTGAAGCAAGGCCAGAGGACAGGCCAGCCCATTCCCTTTCGGGGAAAGGGTTTACCCAACACCCCGTTACCAGTCTTTGCTTAGGCTAAATACACGGCATCCCTATCAGGAAAAGCCCTCCTGCCCCCATAATTCCTCCCCCATCCTAACTCTGCCACTTCCTAACTGAGGAACCTTGGGCAAGTTGTTTAAGCCCATCTATTCTTCCATTTTCTCCTTTATAAAATGGGGGTAGTATCTGGGCCGATCTCAGTTATTAAAATGATTAAATGAGTCATTACACAAAGCACTTAGAAAAGCCCAAGCACACAGTAGGCATTTCAATGCAAGTGTTAGCTATTCTTATTTCATTTCTTTGTGTTTCTCTACACCGTGGTCTCATGGAAATGAACCTTATGATTGACCCCTTCTTTTCCTTCCTATGGAAGCCCTGATAGAGAAGAAGTTGCCCTTCTCTGAGGCCCTTCTCACAAGCCCTGGGGGGTGGGTGGACTACCAAATACAGAAGGGGTCTGGTCATACAGTCTGGTTTCCGCACGGTTTTGCTCCAGACTTGGTCTGGCTGCTCCCCATTTTCTATGCCCATGATGGTCTTGGGAATGTCAGGCCCCAAGGAGCTATTTGTAAGAACTCATATACTCCTCCGCATATCTAGATTCTAAAAGGCATCTGTGCTCTGCGTTGTGAGATCTCCCCAGAGGCTGGCTCAGTGCCTTTTCAATGCATAGTGTCCTGACCTTCCAGCAAGCTAGGTTCCCAAGTGCCTCCCTGCACGGTTTACAGGGAGCCTTCTTGAAAAAGTGGTCTATGACTGTGGTTTCCAAATGCCAATCCCAGCTTCACGAGAATCACCCAGGAAGCAGATAGCCAGGCCCAACACCCAGAAATTCTGGTTCAGTGGGACTCAATGGGACACGGGAATCTGTGCTGTGTAAGTTCTCACGGTAATTCTGTTGTGCAGCCGTGGCTGGAACCACAGCCTTCCCCTTTCCCCTCACTGGTTGTTGTCACTGGGTTTCTGCTCTCACCTCACAGTTGATGCTACTATTTCAAGTGTCTACATAATCACCTTCCAGGGAAGAAGTCCAGTGGACCTTTTAAAATCCTGGGCTCATTTGATTTCTCTGAAACATGCGACACAGACGACAACTGACAGGGCTCTCCATCTTTGTGCCGTCTGCTGCCTTTGTTCCAGGGCCACCAATGCTGGTGGTTTCTGACTGCTCCTTCGTCTCTTTTATTTTTTTTATTACTTTTTAAAAATTGGAGTAGAGTTGATTTACAATGTTGTGTTAGCTTCAGGTGTAAAGTGAAGTGATTCAGTCATACGTATATCTATCTATTCTTTTTCAGGTTCTTTTCCTTTGTAGGCTATTACAAAATATTTAGTATAGTTCCCTGTGCTATACAGTAGATCCTTGTTGGTTATCTATTTTATACATAGTAGTGTGTATATCTTAATCCCAAACTTCTAATTTACTCCTCAGCCTTTTTTTTTTTTTTTTTTGCGGTCCGCGGGCCTCTCCTGCTGCGGAGCACAGGCTCCGGATGCGCAGGCTCAGCGGCCATGGCTCACGGGCCCAGCCCCTCTGCGGCATGTGGGATCCTCCCGGACCAGGGCACGAACCCGTGTCCCCTGCATGGGCAGGCGGCCTCTCAACCGCTGCGCCACTAGGGAAGCCCCCTCAGCCTTCTTTTAAATGTTAATGTGTTTTAAGTATTCCCCATAGCCTTCTTCTCTTCTTGCTGACTCTCCCTGTGAGTGTAGCCACAGCCCTGAACTTTAATTTACACTTAGGTACTCATGGCTTTCAGTTTTATTACACTTCCAGACCTCTATATTCCACACATCTTATTATTCTACTGGACATTCCCACTTGGCGGTTGTGGTGAAGACTGTTAACTGGCCCCTAGTATCCATTCTTTCTTCTGCTTAGTACTACAGCCTCCCAAGATTTAGTTGGACACAGGGCTGCCAAGTTACAAAGTCTACTCCCAGCCTTCCTGGAGGCTAGGCATGGCCACATGACTGAAGCTGAGCCAGGGGGATGCAGGGGAAGGGATATGTGCAACTTCGGGTCACCTTCCTAAGGACAAAGCCCCTTGCCCTTTCCCACTGGCTGAGAACAGTCACTGTAGCAGCTGTGGACCCTGAGAGGGAAGCTTCACATTGAAAAGAACAGAGATTCAGTTTCTTCTGACTTCAGTTAGAGGGATATAAACATTTCTCTTATTTAAAACTCTAACTATTGGGGATCTTTTTGTTATGGCAGCTTAACCTAAACACTTACAAATTCCATGCGTACCTCAAACTAGAGTCCAAACTAAAAACCTCCTTTTCCCCCTTCAAACCAGCTAAAACTAATAAATGGCCTGTTGCCCTTTTAAAAGTCAATGACTGGGGACAAATAAATGAGCTCTAAAAAGAAGGCTGCATACTGGGGCAGCAGGTGTCAGCCAACCTAACGCTCAGCCTGGACTGAGGAGAGTTGTATGGGAACTTGTAAGCCAGTCTGACCAAGGTCTCTCTGGTCGTTTGTCAAACGTACCTGCTCTTGGTTGAGCTGACGACAGACATGGGATGGTTGATGTCATCCTTTACCACCATGATGTTGTTCTGGGGACAAAGCAGAGACAGTAGGTAGCCAGTCTCTCACACTAAACTCCTTTTGTATCCTCACTTCTCCAGCCCGCAGGCTTCTCAGAGAAGGGCCACATCACATTACTACACCAGCAGGGAGAGTGGGGGACTCACTTTGTATTTGCGGAGTATTGAGGAGTGATTCATGATTCGGTCTGTGTCGGCTGCGTCCCGGGGGACCACCACGATCCCAAAGTCCCCGACAATCACCTCCATCTGAAGAAACGGTGAGGGGGGAGGGGGGGAGAGAGAGAGAGAGAGAGAGAGAGAGAGGAAGTGCCCTTTGGTGAGACTTTGACTACCAACCCCTACCAAGCAACTACCTAGCAAGGTGGAACTATCTTCTCTCAGAACCCCAAGCCTTAGTCCCAAACTTGCCTTCTCAGCCCCATCAGTCAGCTCCTTCAGCTTACAACCTGTAACAGTGTTCGTGGAATGAGTGGGCACTTCACCTGGCACCCTTAATGAACACCTCTAGACTGAATTAATTAATAAGTGCGCTTCTCGTGTCTAGGCAAGATGTCTCCAATTCCTGAGGCTCCCGCTGAGCTCATAATGATGAAGAGCAGCATGACACATGGTCCTTACCTGGTAAGTACCCTCTTCGGTTGCCCAGCAAGCATACCCCAGCCCCCGGCTGGTCTCCTGAGAGGGGCTGGAATGCTCCCCTGGCTCACCCATGTCAAAGATGCTGTGGGACTCGGGGCAGCGAAAAGCAGGGAAGGGCTTGGAAAGCATCGGTGTGCACACAGGCAGTGATAAGGAGGATAACTATGGGGTCACTTCTGAAGTCAGCCTCCGACAGAAGCTGGCTCCCGTCATGAGAAATGAAACCTTTTCATTTAAAAAATATTTTTTTTTCCTGATTATAGATACAAGCTTGGGAAACTCAGAAAAAGAAAAAAATATATAGAAGAAATCAATCGTCACCACACAATCCAGAGAACCACTGTTAACAAGTTAGTATTTATGTTCAGGGTGCTTTTCTCTACAAATGGATGTGTATATCCACAACTGGACTGAACTGCAAAATTAATCATTTTACCTATACATTTTATTTTCTTTTAGCATTATATTGTGAGCATTTTTTCATATGGTTATAAGTATTTGAGGACTTCCCTGGTGGCACAGTGGTTAAGAATCCGCCTGCCAATGCAGGGGACCCAGGTTTGATCCCTGGTCCGGGAAGATCCCACATGCCGCAGAACAACTAAGCCCGTGCGCCACAACTACTGAAGACCACGCGCCTAGGGCCCGTGCTCTGCAACAAGAGAAACCACTGCAATGAGAAACCTGCACACCTCAACAAAGAGTAGCACCTGCTCGCTGCAACCAAAGAAAGCCTGCGTGCAGCAACAAAAACCCAACTCAGCCAAAAAAAAAAAAAAATTGAAACTGTGTTTTGACAATCTGTATATTTCATTGCTTGACTATACTGTGATATAGCATGATATATTAAATGGAATTTGTGTTATAGACAGTGTACAGTTACTTCTGATTTTTGCAGTTATAATAACACTTCGTTGAAGGTCTGTATACATAAACCTTTTCCCACATCTTTGATTATTTTCTTAGGATAGGAAGTAAAATCATTGGATGTAAGGATATGAACTGGACATATTTCAAGTTCTTGAGACTTATTACCAAGCTGCTTTCTTGAAGGCCGTGGAATTTTTCTTTTCAAAGAGCCTGAGAGTTACGGCATTTAATAGACTTGGATCTAGCCTGGGCACATTACGGTTTAGATCTTGCCAATTAAGGATCCCAGATGGAGGGAGAACGGGACAGGCAGGTTTCTTCCGAGCATGCAGCTCATTGGGCAAGACCTGCTTTGGGGCAAAGAAACCAGGTTTTTTCTCATAATTCTCCAACCGAGTGCCACAAAAACAGACATTATAGAGCACTACAGCCGCTTCTTCTCTATCAGAGGATTTCTGTACCAGCAGAATTCCACTTCTAAGTCTGATTCACCGATGATGCGTGTGTGTGCCTGCGCTGTGTGCACCTGTGTGCCCTTGGCTATTTCCATCCACCTTCACCCTATTTCTCCCATCGCTTACAACTGGAGCTAGAGCCGCAATTAAAAATTGGCTGAAGGTGCCGTAGGAGGGAAGTTGTGGAGAGAAATTAAAAGCTGGGTGTACAATATCTGAGCCCACATTGGATCGTGCTATTTGGAAGATACAGAGCATTACACAACATACTGCATCTACTGGTGATGTTCAGATCTGGTAAACTGGCCCCAAGTCTTTGTCCCATAAACCAGGAATGCTAGGGAGAGGCAGGGCAGGGAGTTGGAGGTAGATCCAGCCTCTCCTGCCATAGCATTTAAAATATTGCCCTGGGACTCACTACTTAGCAGGTAATTGAAGACGGTGGTTCTCAAATTTAGCTGCACGTTAGAATCACCTGAGGACCTTAAAAAACCCTCAAAGCCCAGCTAACACCCAAGATCAACTAAATCAGAATCTCTGGGAATGGGGCCCAGGCATTAGTTTTTTTTTTTTTTTTTAATTCTCTAGGTTTTAATTCCAATATGCAACCAAGTTTGAGAACCAGTGATCTAAGTACTGAATTAAAACTTGAGAGGAATTATTAGGGTAGAGAAAGAGATAGAAAAGAGAAGGGAGGAGAAAAGAGAAGAGACAGAAAGGGAAGGGGAGGGGAAAGGAAGGGAAGAGAAGAGAATCCATCCAAGCTGGTATACATGGAGATTCCTCAACTGCCTGGCTATGTAGGTAGGTGTTTCAAGATATCTGGTGTTGATTGTATAACATAGGATTTGAATTCAATTTGATTCTGAGGATCTGATGGATGTTTCATGTATGATGCGTGAAATAACAGGGCTATTTAAAAGTGAGCATTCTAGGACTTCCCTGGCGGTGCAGAGGTTAAGAGTCCGCCTGCTAATGCAGGCGACATGGGTTCGAGCCCTGGTTCAGGAAGATCCCACACGCCATGGAGCAACTGACCCCGTGTGCCACAATTACTGAGCCTGAGCTCTACAGCCCGTGAGTCACAACTACTGAGCCCACGAGCCACAACTACTGAAGCCCATGCACCTAGAGCCCATGCTCGGCAACAAGAGAAGCCACTGCAATGAGAAGCCCACGCACCACAACGAAGAGTAGCCCCCGCTCACCGCAACTAGAGAAAGCCTGCATGCAGCAACAAAGACCCAATGCAGCCAAAAATAAAAATAAATAAATAAAGCGCATATATATATATATATATATATATAGTGAGCATTCTAGTTTAAAGCATTAAAACAACGGTTCAGAATGGCAGTCAGGCCTCACGGGGAACAGCCCTACCTGTGACATTAGTGCAGCTGCTGCTTTCTACTCAGGAACTAATGATCTGAGCACCCAATCAATAACAATGCAGGCTGCTCAATGGGTGGCAAGCAGATGGAGACCTTGATGCTTGAGATGGAATTCCTCTTCCAGAAACAGGTGACAGATTTGCCCTCTGGGAATCACAGATGGGGTGAAGGAGATGGGTCTACCAGACAAGACACACAGCTTTACCACATCCAAGTGGCATCTCTGCAGGGGTTTGGACCAGAGAATGCAGACCTTTTCTGCTCTTTTGGCCAGACCTGAGGACATGGGCTTGATTTTCATGCCAGAAGGTGTTTGTGTGTGTGTGTTTTGGGGTGCTAGGAGGTGCCAGGTGCTAGAGTTGGTGAGGTGTGCCCTCATCCCACAGGTACCGATCTCCCTCCGGGAGCTTAGCTGCCCTGCCCACCCCCACCCCTATCCTTGTCTCCTGTCTTCATGTGGCCTCCAAGATCCACCCTCTCCTGTTCGTCCTTCTACCTCGCTGGCTGCTCTTTTGTGGTCTCCCTGTGCTGTTCCTTCTCATCTCCCCGATCTCGAATGACTGGAGTTCCCCAGGCTCAGTCCTTGGAGCTCTTTTCTTTTCTATCTACACTTGCACCTTTAATGATTTCATTCAATTTCAAAGCTTTAAAGACACATGGAAGGCTCCCAAATTTATATCTCCAGCGTAGACTCCTCTCCTGAACTTCAGACTCATACATCCAGCAGTCTCTTCAACATGCCCACTTGGATGAGGCATCTCAAACCTAAATAATACGTCCACGAGCCCCTGAACTCTCTGACATCAATCAATCAATCAGTCAATCCCCTCCACCATCATCCTACAGGCACCAAGATTCTTTTCCTGTAGTCTTTCTCATTTTAGTAAATGGAAACTCTCTTCCTACAACTGCTCGGGCCAAAGCCTTGGTGCTTTCCTTGATTCCTCTCTTTCTCTCACATCCCACATTCAATCTATAAAGCAACCCAATTGGTTTGGCCTTCAAAACAAATCCCAGAATCTGCTCATTTCTCACCATTTCCATCACTTCTACCCTGGTCCAAGCCTCCTTTGGTAGGTTAAATAATGGGCCCCCAAAACACCGAGGTCCTAATCCCTGGAACCTGTGAATGTTATTTATTTGGCAAAAGAGACTTTGCAGATGTGATTAAAGTAAGGATCTTGAGATTATTCTGGATGACTTAGGTGGGCCCTAATGTAATAACAAGTGTCCTTAAAGAAGGCGGCAGAGGGAGATTTAACACAGAAGAGAGAAGATGACGTGAAGATGGAGCAGAGAAGATGCTACACTGTTGGCCTTGAAGATGGAAGAAGGGACCAAGCCATGCAACAAATGCAGCTCTAGAAGCTGGAAAAGGTGAGGAAACAGATTCTCCCCAAGAGCCTCTGGAAGGACTACGGCTCTGACTACAACTTAGTATTGGCCCAGTGAAACCTGTTTCACACTTCTGGCTTCCAGAAGTGAAAGATAAAAAATGTGTGTAGTTTTAAGCCACCAAGTTTGCAGCAACAGAAAACTAATTCATATATGATCTTATTTGCAAAGGACAAAGACACAGAGGACAAATGTATGGATACAAAGGGGAAAGGGGGGGAGGTGTGTGGGATGAATTGGGAGATTGGGATTGACATATATACACTATTGATACTATGTATAAAATAGATAACTAATGAGAACCTACTGTATAGCATAGGGACCTCTACTCAGTGCTCTGTGGTGACCTAACTGGGAAGGAAATCCAAAAAAGAGGGGATATATGTATATGTATAGCTGATTCACTTTGCTGTACAGCAGAAACTAACACAACATTGTAAAGCTATACTCCAATAAAAATTAATAAAAAAGAATTTTTTTAATTAAAAAAAAAGAAAACGAATTCATCTCCATCAGCTCTCACTTGGCTTGCTCTGGTTTGTTTTTCTCTTGCCTTTTTCAGTCTATTCCCAACATCCAGACTGATAATGTGAATATACCAAATTATGTTGCTCCTTGGCTCGAAACCCTTCACTTAAATACCAAGATGGTGGTGTGGGAAGGCGTCAAGATGGCGGTGTGGGAAGACACAGAGTTAGGTCTCCCCACAACTAGGGTGCCTGCGGCTGCTGGTGGGGAACTCTGACCCCCAAGAAGACGGGAGGAACCCCAGAGTGAACCGGTAGGATGTAGGGGAACAGAGGGGGAGGAGAAGTGGAGGTCAGACGAGATCTGCACCCCTGAGGCCAGGGATATCAGGAGAGGCAGGTGGGAGGGACTCTCCAGGAAGAGCGGGAGAGGAGCAGAGGGCGATTGCCCTGCCCACTTGGGCACGGGGAGCTTGCTGAGCTCCCAGGCTGATCCTCCAACCTCCAAGGCCCCTCCAGGCTGCATGGGTCCTTGGGAGTATAGGAGGGAGGCCAGGGGGATCAGGAGAGGCAGGTGGGAGGGGCACTTGGGAAGGAGTGGGAGAGAAGTGGAGGACGATTGCCTCACCCACTTGGGCATGGGGAACCTGCTGAGCTCCCAGGCCGGTCCCCTGCCCTCCAAGGACCCCCCTTCCCCCTCCAACTGCACTGGTCCTGGGGGCACAGGAGGGAGGCCTGGGCGATCAGCAGAGGCAGGTGGGAGGGGGCCTCCCAGACCCCAGACCAGAGGAGCAGGAGAGGAGAGGAGGGCGTTTGCCCCACCCACTCGAGCCCAGGAAGCCTGCTGGGCTCCCAGGTGAGGTCCCCTGTCTTCTGAGACCAGGGGTGGGGGGCATGCCTGGGCCCCTTCTGTTCCTTGAGCCTAAGGCCCACCCCCCACAGCCCAGGGCCTTTTTCATCCCTGTGAGTCCTGAGCATTGGCCCCACCCACCACCTAAACGTCGCCCTTGATTAGGCCCTGCCCTCCACAGCCAAGGCCTTCCCCACCCCCATCCCACCTTTTTCTTTTTGCTGCCCATGTGGCTTGCGGGATCTTGATTTGCAAGCCCATGGTCAGATGGGAGCTCCTGCAGTGGGAGCTCTGAGTCTGTACCATTGGACTAACAGAGAACCTCAGACCCCAGGGAATATTCATCAAAGTGAGGTCTCCTGGAGGTCTTCATCTCAGCACCAAGACCCAGCTATACCCAATAGCCTACAAACTCCATTAGGCAATCTACCTGAAAAAGAATTCAGAGTAATGAGAGTAAGGAAGATCCAGAATCTTGGAAATAGAATGGAAGCATGGATTGAGAAAATACAAAAAATGTTTAACAAAGATCTAGAAGAACTATAAAACAAACAAACAAACAGAGGTAAACAACACAATAACTGCAATGAAAAATACACTAGAAGGAATCAATAACAATAATGGAGGCAGAAGAACGAATAAGTGAGCTGGAAGACAAAATGGTGGAAATAACTGCCAAGGAGCAGAAGAAAGAAAAGAGAATGAAAAGAATTGAAGACAATCTCAGAGACCTCTGGGACAACACTAAATGCACCAGCATTCCAATTATAGGTGTCCCAGAAGAAGAACAGAAAAAGAAAGGGACTGAGAAAATATTTGAAGAGATTACAGTGGAAAACTTCCCTAACATGGGAAAGGAAATAGCCACCCAAGTCCAGGAAGCACAGAGAGTCCCACAGAGGATAAACCCTAGGAAAACCACACCAAGACACATATTAATCAAGCTAACAAAAATTAAATGCAAGAAAAAATATTAAAAGCAGCAAGGGAAAAAACAAAAAATAACATACAAAGGAATCCCCATAAGTTTATAAACTGATTTTTCAGCAAAACCTCTGCAGGCCAGAAGGGAGTGGTAGGATATACTTAAAGTGATGAGAGAGAAAAACCTACAACCAAGATTACCCAGTAAGGATCTCATTCAGATTCAACGGAGAAGTCAAAAGCTTTTCAGACAAACAAAAGCTAAGAGAATTCAGCACCACCAAACCAGCTTTACAACAAAAGCTAAAGAAACTTCTCTAGGCGGGAAACACAAGAGAAGAAAAAGACCCACAAAAACAAACCCAAAACAATTAAGAAAATGGTAATAGGAACATACATATCGATAATAACCTTGAACGTAAATGGATGAAATGCCCCAACCAAAAGACACAGACTGGCTGAATGGATACAAAAACAAGACCCATATATATGCTGTCTACAAGAGACCCACTTCAGACCTAGGGACACATACAGACTGAAAGTGAAGGGATGGAAAAAGATATTCCATGCAAATAGAAATCAAAAGAAAGCTGGAGTAGCAATACTCATATCAGAGAAAATAGACTTCAAAATAAAGGTTTTTACAAGTGATAAGGAAGGACACTACATAATGATCAAGGGATCAATCCAAGAAGATATAACAATTATAACTGTTTATGCACCCAATATAGGAGAACCTCAATACACAAGGCAAAGGCTAACAACCATGAAAGGGGAAATCGACAGTAACACAATAATAGTGGGAGACTTTAACACCCCACTTACATCCAGACAGAAAATAAATAAGGAAACACAAGCTTAAATGACACAATAGACCAGACAGACCTAATTGATATTCACAGAACATTCCACCCCAAAGTGGCAGAATACACTTTTTTCTCAAGTGCACATGCAACATTCTCCAGGATAGATCACATCTTGGGTCACAAATCAAGCCTCGGAAAATTTAAGAAAATTGAAATCATATCAAGCATCTTTTCTGACCACAATGCTATGAGATTGGAAATCAATTACAGGAAAAAAACTGTAAAAAACACAAACACATGGAGGCTAAACAGTGTACTACTGAATAACCAAGAGATCACTGAAGAAATCAAAGAAGAAATAAAGATCTCACCTCAAGAAACAAGAAAAATCTCAAGTAAACAATCTAACCCTACACTTAAAATAACTAGGGACAGAAGAACAAAGAAAACCCAAAGTCAGTAGAAGGAAAGAGACCATAAAGATCAGAGCAGAAATAAATGAAATAGAAATGAAGAAAACAATAGCAAAGATCAATAAAACTAAAAGCTGGTTCTTTGAGAAGATAAACAAAACTGATAAACCCTTAGACTCATCAAGAAAAAAAGGGAGAGGACACAAATCAATAACATTAGAAATGAAAAAGGAGAAATCACAACTGACACTGCAGAAATACAAAGGATTATAAGAGACTACTACAAACAACTATATGCCAATAAAATGGACAGCCACGAAGAAATGGACAAATTATTGGAAAGGTACAATTTTCTGAGACTGAACCAGGAAGAATTAGAAAATATAAACAGACCTATCACAAGTAATGAAATTGAAACCACAATTAAAAATCTTCCAACAAACAAACGTCCAGGACCAGATGGTGAATTCTATCAAACATTTAGAAAAGAGCTAACACCAATCCTTCTCAAACTCTTCCAAAAAATTGCAGAGGGAGGAACACTCCCAAATTCATTCTACGAAGCCACCATCACCCTGATACCAAAACCAGAAAAAGCTATCACAAAAAAAGAAAGTTATGGACCAATATCACTGATAAACATAGATGCAAAAATCCTGAACAAAATACTAGCAAACAGATTCAGAAAATGGGCATAGAGGGAACCTACCTCAGCATAATAAAGGCCATATATGACAAACCCACAGCAAACATCATACTCAATGGTGAAAAACTGAAAGCACTTCCACTAGGATAAGGAACAAGACAAGGATGTCCACTCTCCCCACTCTTATTCAACATAGTTTTGGAAGTCCTAGCTGGTTGGTACTGGCACAAAAACAGAAATATAGATCAATGCTACAGGATAGAATGCCCAGAGATAAACCCACGCACATATGAGCACCAAATTTACGACAAAGGAGTCAAGAAGATACAGGTGGGAGAAAATATTTGCAAATGAAACAACAAAGGATTAATCTCCAAAATATACAAACAGCTCATGGAGCTCAATGTCAAAAAAACAGACAATGTAGTTTAAAAATGGGCGGAAGACCTAAATAGACATTTCACCAAGGAAGACATACAGATGACCAAGAGGCACATGAAAAGATGCTCAGCATCACTAATTATTAGAGATGGAAATCAAAACTGCAATGAGGTATCACCTCATGCCAGTCAGAATGGCCATTATGAAAAAAGCTGGAAACAATAAATGCTGGAGAGGGTGTGGTGAAAAGGGAACCCTCCTGCACTGTTGTAATGGAATATTACTCAGCCATAAAAAGAAACGAAATTGAGTCATTTGTACTGAGGTGGATGGACCTAGAGTCTGTCATACAGAGTGAAGTAAGTCAGAAAGAGAAAGACAAATACTGTA
Source organism: Neophocaena asiaeorientalis asiaeorientalis (assembly GCF_003031525.2). NCBI lineage: Eukaryota > Metazoa > Chordata > Mammalia > Artiodactyla > Phocoenidae > Neophocaena > Neophocaena asiaeorientalis. Next base: position 10,930,188 of record NW_020175821.1, on the reverse strand, counting down.
CGCTAACGCATATATATGGAATCTTAAAAAAAAACAAAAACAAAAAGGTACTGAAGAACCTACTTGTAGGGCAGGAATAAAGAGGTAGTTCAAGAGGGAGGGGATATGGGGGCATGTGTATGCATATGGCTGATTCGCTTTGTTGTGCAAGAGAAACTAACACCGTATGTTGAAGCAATTACACTCCAATAAAGATGTATTTAAAAAAAGAAAAAGTATCAATAGAAACCAAAAAAAAAAATACCACCTTCTCAGTGAGACCTCCTCTGGCCATGCTATTTCAGCCTGCATCCCTTTGCACGTAGACCCACACCCATCCCACGCCCTCACAGTTCCCACTTCCTACCGTGTTTCATATTCCTCCATAGCATTTATCTCTAACACCTTGTATATTTTCTTTATTTAACCTTTTTTTGCTCTCCTTCTCTCTTCCCTATAAAGGTAAGCTTCATGAGGGCAGGCAATTTTGTGTGTTTCGTTCACTGCCATGTTCCTGGGTGAAAAGGACCTGGCACATCATCCGTGCTCGACATATGCTGTTGAGCAAGTGGATTCCTGCAGAGTCCCCTCTCTGGCAGTTGTCCTTGAGTTAGCTGATAAACTCTCTCACCTCAGGACATGGAAGGAAGCCCGATGTACCTAATGGAAACTCTGGGAGACCCAAGGAAGTGACTCGAGACAGACTTTCAGGTCCCCATGAAAAGCACGGGTGATCTTACTTCTGTAAGTTCCCAAACTTCATCTGATTGGTCAGCAGAATCACCCCGGAGCTTTAAAAACAATAATAACAACAGCAACAGCCCCTCCAGACCTCACCCCAGGGATTTTGATACAGCATGTCTACAATGGGGTGGAGCCTCTCTCTTTACAATGTTTCCTAATCCTCCTGATGTGCACCCACCTTTGGAAAATTGTCACTTTTAATAATAGAGGCAGTTGCCTAAGCTAATACTCTGGCTTGGTTTGGGATGAAGTCAACATGAGATACTTGTGGGACGAGCACCTCTCTGGGGATTCCAGCAAAAATGAGGACATTTCCTCCCCTCTCCCCCGCCCCACCCCCGGCTCTGGGGAGATGCGGACAGACGTCTGATCCCAGGGAACCGAGGGTTTCTCAAGCTTTCCCTGCCCACGGAGCCCACAGGAATGTGCCCAGGCCCCTGGGATGGAGCTCCTGTTCCAGCACGAGGGGCCCAACACCTCCCGTGTCTTCATGAAGAGTTCTCTGCAGGTCTTGCCGTGGGGGTGGGGAGGTGGGTGAGTGGGTGGTCGGAGCAGCAGAGCCGTCCTGATTGGCAATTCCCTCTCCCAATGGTGACTGATGTGACCTCATTCTGCCACACAGCAGCGAGCAGGATCAGGGTACAATCTTGTCCCCCTGCAGCAGACAGTGGCCTCTCACTGTAGCTCTGGCCTGGGTCGTGTCTCAGAGGTGGGGGTCTGTGACATTCATCCTGCTTCAACTTCCTGCTCACAGGCACAGCTTTGATCATATCTTTTCATCTTCTGGTCAAAGGCTCCCCAGGGGCGGCAGGGGTGGGGATGGGGACAGGAAGTGGGAGGGGGCAGACTCTGCTCCCCCCAGTGTGGGGAATCTGAGGAAAGGATATGAGACATGTTGAGGCAGGAAGCAACCTTGGGAGTGAGAACACTCGTGGCAGCCAGGCGGCAGATCTCTTGGAAGGAATGTGGAATCATCATCATCCTTCCAGGAGATGGAATTTCAAGACCGGCCCTGCTGGGTTTCAGGAATACTTTGGGTGGGAGGATGCCCTGTGGTCTTAGCCAGGCACTTTCCTGGGCACCAGGGCTGAGCAAGACAGATACGGCTTCATCTCTTGGCTCAATCACTATCTAGTGGGAGACATTAAATAAATGACTAATTATTTCAACTGTATTGCTCTTAAGGATAAGGGCAGGTTACTGTTTAAGTGGCTAATCTCTTGTAGTGGCTAATGTCTTCCGGGTAACTGGCAAAAGTTGGGGCCATATCTCACGGTGGAGGCTGAATTTCTCCAACCAAGCTGTTCCCAGGTACTCTTACATTCTTTCATTCAACAAACTTTTATTGAATGTATATGGTGAACCAGGCACTGTCCTGGTGTTACCCAATGAGACAGACAAATGCAGTGTGCTCACAGAGCTTACCTCCAGTAGGGAGAGATCGTAAACAAATAAATACATAAATAAGAAAACATCAGGTGGAGCTTGGTACAATATTGAATATAAAACAAAATGACTTTTAAGCTAAAACCTAAATGACAAGAACCGGCCAGACATAGGGATACCTGGGAAAAGAGCGTTCCCAGTGAGGCCACAGCTAGTGCAAAGGCCCTGAGGTGGGAAAAAGTGTTCAAATAAAGAAACTAGGTGGAACTGGGGCACAGAGAGGTGGGAGAAGTAGAAAAGGACCAGATCACGATAAAGATGGGGTTTCATTCCAAATGTGAAGAGAAGCCATTAGAGTGCTTTAAACAGAGGGCTTGACTTCCATCAGCGACAGAATCCAATTTACACTGACTTACCCAGGCAAGTCTAACTGGTAAGACCCTCTATGGAATCATTCTGAGATCAGGGTTCAGGATCCTGACCATCTCCCTCAAACAGTCCTCTCTTCTCAAGGCACAGTACCTCAGTTACTCAGGCCAACTCGTCCTTCTTCTCTAGATGAGGATATTCATGGATGAACAGGGGACTACCAGCAGGAAGCGGAAGCACCATTTATTAGAGGACCTGCTATGCACCAGGCACAGTACTAGCTGCTTTATTTCTTAATACATTTAATCCTTGAAGCAACCATCTTCTGAGATGTGTGCTTCAGCTCTCATTTCATGGATGGGGAGACCAAGACTCAGTGAGATGTAGTAACTAATCCAAGCTGCACAGCAAGTGAGTGAATTTGAACCCACTCCGGTCCGCTTTAAAGGCTCTTTCCACCACAGTATGCCTCTTCTAGATCCATTTTTAAGACTCCCATTTTAGTGACTTGAAATTTCTTGGTGTGAAAATATAGTCTATCTTATTTTTTCTCCAGGCTTATCCCGAGCTAAGTCCTCAGCTCATTACTCTACATTGCCCCCTAAAGTATATAATTTTGTGTGCTGCTGAGTAGGTTAAACAAGATGTAAGGAGAGGGCATCCAACAGAAACCACACAACAGTAGGTGAGGAGCTTCTGAAACATGCTCCAGCCATTTTGGGAAAGAATCCTCCACCCTTCTTCTGACCCCTGCTCCTCTCTGGAGGGAAGGCCGGGTGGGAAAGCATTTCCAGGATGGCTCTGTTAGTGCAAATCAATGAATGATCCTTTAGAGGGGTTTCGCAGAGGAAATCATTCCCACTCCCATTTCCAATCTGCCTGGGGGTGTGGGAAGGCAAGGAATTCCAGACTCAAGTCAAAAGCGTGAAAACCAAACCAACAGTGCCTTTCACACGAGAACCCTATCTCCCATGGTAGGGCCGAAGCCGCCTTCCCCAGAGCTGGAAACACGGCATCAGGCTTATCAGTGTGGAGACCTAATCCCCGGGGTGGAAGTGTCCATTGGGCTTCCTGGCTGGGGCTGGACTGTCTGATAAAAACCATCTGAGCCTGAAGAACCAAATGTTTGTCTTTGCTCCATTTATCCTGGAGCCCTGGGATTTCTTCTGGAGTGGCTAGTGCCCCAGGCTCTTCCTCTGTTTATTTTCTTTGGTTGTTTTCCCATAGCTGGTGGATGCAGGAAGCAGTTAGCCCATGCCTGGTTGGCTGGAAAAAGTAGAACACAGCCAATTAGAGCCAGCCTGTGGAATGTTGGGCTTGGAGAAGTTCAAAAAGAAAGAAAAAGAAAAAACAGTTTCCTCATTGGCCCATCTCTGGTGCTTGATGTTCCACCTTTGGGTTTTGTTCCTTTGAGTTAAATATTGACCCTGGCTCATTTAAAATGCAAATACTGTTTTCAAGCAGGGAATACATTTAATCATTAAACTGAATGATTTTGCCTGCTTGCTGAAAAGTCAAGTCTCCCAGATAAGGACCAAGATAAACCTTCTATTTCAGCCAGCTGGAACCAACTCCCCAAAAGGTCTTATGCCCGCCACTGGACCTTTTACAGCCTTCTCTCAACCTCAAAAGCCCTTCTTTTTGCAGGCACTTAACCCAATCCTGCCCATTATTCAAAGCCCAGCTCAAGTGCTACTACCCCCTCCCTTGTGGCCTGCTATGAATTACACATCATTCTTCCCACTTGTCTGTCTTATCTGGATTAGGGATCTGAATGTATGCCAAGTCCTGCTCTGCTGCTAATAGCTAAGTGGTCTTGGACAAGTCACAATCCATGTGAGCCCTGGTTTCCATACCTATAAATGGGAACCGAGATTCCACTTTCAGGAGTGTTCCGGTGGTTAACTGAGATAATCCACGAGAAACAAGCAAAGTGTTTATTGTGTCTCCCCATTAGAAAGCAGAGTGCACAATGGTGGGGAACTTTGTCTATTCTGTTTTCTCCGTTCCTCCAGCCCTAGAACAGTGTCTGGCCCATGGCAGGTACTCAATAAATATTTCAAAACCAATGAATAAATAACAGCCAACATTTATTGACTGCTTACTAGGTTCAAGAACTCTTCTAGACTTTTTATGTGTTTTATTTCATGTAATATAAAGAACTAATAGAATAAAAGCTGTAAGATATTTTTAGATTGCAAGTGCTGCGAGGACAAACAGTGTGCTTATATTCATACTGGGCACTCAGTATCAGCTGAAAGATTGATTGAACGAAAGAATGCTTGAATCAGAATTAATTGCCCGACTGCCTTCCATTATAATATGATGGACAAAGCAGCTGGCAGCATCAGATTCCCTAGACGATGGGTTTTGTCTGGGGGAGGGGAGTGAGGATAAGAGTTTCCTGTTTCACAAATCTGTCCATGGCTGACCCTTTAGGCTTTGGCCTTGACTTCCCATAGATCCCGGTCCGTGCCTGGATATGTGCTTTTGGTGCTGGTGTCAGGATGCGGCATAGCAAAGATCAGGTCTCCTGGGGGAAACTAGTTCTAATAAAAAGTCTGGGAATGGGATGGGATAGAGGGACTGGGTCCCAAACTCCAAAGGCTGGTCGAGGAAACTGGATCTTGCTCTCTCTCAGGAATCGAGAATGAAAATGCCAACTGCCAGGCCACACAAGCAACTCTTTTGTATTCCATAGAAAGAAACATGATGAATATGTATGGAATTTTCTCCCCACAGAATGTAAGGGGAAGGGGTGTGTCATTGGTCAGAGAAGGTCAGAATTCACTATGGGCTGATGGATTTTTGTGTCTGTTGGGAAATGCCCAAGGGATGTGTTTGGGTGGGGATGGTTGTTCCTTTAGTTGTGTAATTAGATTTCTGGATGGAGAGCATAGGTTCAGGAATCCAAAGCAAAAGAAAGCAAGACTGACTGACTCAACGGAGAGTTTGTGATTGTGCCGAAAGAGGGCTTGGCAGCCCTACTGTAGAACAGACTGTCCCAGCTGCTTTCCAGCCTGGGTGGGGCATTGCTGCTCCACGGTCCCCACTGAGCTTTCTTTACAGAAGGATGGTGGGGCTTCTATGTCTCCCAGACCTGTCTGAACTAGTGGCTCTCTCTTGGTTTGTTCCTGAGGATTCTGGAGAGACTGGAATGCAGAGCAAGGGTCTAGAACTTTTCCAAGAAACTTGGTTCTCTTCCCCACCCTCCTGTCCCATCATTGGCAGATTCAAGGCTTCAGGTTCATGGTCACTGAGCACAGGTCTGTGGCCAGCAAGTATCACTTGGGACACCAGGTGATAAAAAGAAATGTGTTCTGATAAAGGGTTGAATAAATGAATGAAACCTGGGACAGAAGTGGGTCTCACATACCTGATCCCTGGTAATCTCATGGTTAGGAACAGAGATCCTTGAAACGGGCCGCTTCCAGGCAAACTCCAGAGGCTAGAACTTTCTATTAGAATAAGCAGGGCTCACCCTGTACCAGTCTTGAAAGAAAGACCTTCCTTTTCTAGACCCTGAGCTCCAACTTTCCCCAAATACGGACAGTGGGGTAATTCACTGAGTTACTAACTAGTTTCATGTTCCCTATATATGCCTTTGCCCAATCCCCACCCTATTTCTAGCAGAGAACCAGACCCTTTATGAGAGGACCTTTCAGGGCAGAAAATAGTACGTTTTGAAGTCAATGGCTTTAAACCACTGAAGAGATTTCCCTAGATGTCCAGAGGAGGGGAGAGAAAATAGGGGAGATAGCTTCAGAATAGAAAGAAGAGGTTCAGCTGCCCCCCTCCCACACTAGAAAGAAGTTAGAGAGCTGTGAAGCCCACCCCCTCCTCCCTCCCAGACAGCACCCTAAGGGCAAAGCCTCAGAAGAAAATAGGGCCAGGATCATAGGTGGGTTGGGCCCAGCACGGGGCCTTCCAGACTCAGCCAGGAGTCGCACGGCCCAGGTGGGCCTGGAGCAGGTTGCCATCCACCTCACTGGACCGCGAAGGCCCCAATAGGGAAGATGTCTGCGGCGACCCTGATGAGCTGATGTTCACGTTCAGAGCCCACGAGAGCCTCTCAGGTTCTGCTAGTCAGTAATGAATGAGATTAACTTTCCATCATCCCTGTGGGATGGTGATTTGGAGTTGAATTTTCATGTGATTTAAATAAATTGTGATATTTCTGGCACACTTCCGTTGTGGCCTGAAATTCACACTTGTTACCTACGGAAACAGCTCCTTGATTTTGATTTTTTTTTTTTTTTTTTTGCCTCTACCTCGGCTGTCATGATTCTAAGGACCCCACAGATTCACTGTCGGTTGAATCAGGGAACTGAGCAATTGGTTGGGTGGGAGTGGGGAGGTAGAGCTCTAGGCTCTAGAAAACCATCCGGAGTGAGCCCTGAGGGTCTGCTTCACCCAGTCCCCCTTCTGCCTGTGCTGTGGACTGAAATTCTCAGCACCCTGAACAGGACAGATGTGGGGTCCCTGCTGGTTTGGAATTGCTGTGCCTCTGGGAGCAGCCAGGCTAGGTGCTCCCATCTCCAGGATCCCTGAAACTATGCCCCCCCTCTCGGTCACCCCACAGCAGGTTAGCATCTATGCCCTTCACCTTGAATATTTATGTGTTTATCTATGTGTCTGCTTAGGCACATTGACTTATTAGCAGTTGTTGTATGTCCCTGTGTGTCAGGTGCTAGGCTGGGCACCTTACGTGGATAATCTCACTTAATTCTCCCCAAACCCTATGACATGGGTACTATTATAATGCCCATTTTAGAGATGGGAAAAAACGATGCTCGGAATATATTTTGTCATGAGCTGTGTTGGAGCAGAACTAGAATCTTGAGTTTAACCCTGAAGGGTCTCTACTTCTTTCTCTCTTCAGAGACATATATGTACATGAAAATTTTTCATATGCAGACATCTTACCAGGTGGTAATACTTGGTACCAGGTGGTAATACTTGGTACCAGGTGGTACCTGATACTTGGGGGCAGGGACTGTATTGGTTATTTCTTTAAAAATCTCAGAATGCTATAGATAACATTCTATATAGATTTTTGAAAAACAACCAAGGCCCAAAGGAGTTGAGTGATTTGCATGGGGTCACACAGTAAGTAATGAAAAAGTACTAGGTTTAGAATATCTGCCCTGAGAATCCAACTTTCAAAGGGCTATGGGTTTGGGAGCTAGCATTAGCTCTGGCTATCAGATGAATGAATTAATGAAAGAACAAAAATGAATGTACATCTGAAGGGTGAGTAACTCATGAATTAGCTGGTTTAAGACCATCTCTGTCAGATCTGGTACAAAAGATGTCCAATGAGCTTCTGAATGGTATAAGTTTAACTTCCTAGTTCCCTCTATCCCAAGTCAATTGCCAGAAGGATCCTATTTTGCTGTTAACTTCTCCCCTCTTGACCCCTTTTCTCTTGTTAAGGGAATTCTAGGGTGGTATTTACCACCTCTTCAAAAGAATCAAAGGAAAACAAAACACACAATAATTTCAAAAGGGCAAAGTCTTTTAAAAAAAATTCCTCCCTCCCCCATCTTTCCCCACCAGCACACACCCTCCAAGCACTACATGGAGAAGGTATTCTATGACTCAGATTGCTTTTTTTCCCAGGGGCTTTCCAGGAGCAAGCCTGAGGAGGAGTGAGTATAAAAATACAGGACGAGATAAAGCTGGGGATAGGTGAGAATTTTCTTTTTTTTAATTTTTTAAAAAAATTATTATTATTATTTTTTTTTTTGCGGTACGCGGGCCTCTCACTGTTGTGGCCTCTCCCGTTGCGGAGCAAAGGCTCCAGACGTGCAGGCCCAGCGGCCATGGCTCACGGGCCCAGCCGCTCCGCGGCATGTGGGATCTTCCCGGACCAGGGCACGAACCCTCGTCCCCTGCATCGGCAGGCGGACTCTCAACCACTGCGCCACCAGGAAAGCCCTAATTTTTACTGGAGTAGAGCTGCTTTGAGAATTTTCTTCCATCATGATGTGAATGGGTTGCCCATTGCCCTCCTGTGTGAGGAGGGAAGTCTACAGGTCAAAGTCGAGTGGTCCCTCCCCATCCATCCCCACGCCAGCTGTGCACAGGCCATAACCTTGCTACTCACATCTGCCTCATTCCAGAGCCCTGGGATGCAGAAGGACTCCAGAAGGTCACTGCCACACAGCAGCAAGATCCGCAGCTCTGAGGAGGGGGAACAAAGTTAGAAAACGGAGTGAGTGGAGGCCTGGGAAACATTCAAGTCTCAGCCTTCTTCCCCCGCTGAACACAGAAGTGTTCCATCCTTGGGGCTCCAGAGCCCAGTTCTTCCAGGCACCTCTGCTCACCCCTCCCCCAGGCTCATTTACAGACCACCCTCATTCCCTGCAGGATGAATGCAGCAGAGAGGGAGACTAACTGTCCTGGTTTGCTGGTACTGAGGGGTTTCCATGCTAAGCCAGGATGGCTGGTCACCCAAACAGAGACTGAGCCAGCTACATGCCTAGTGTGAGGTCTAAGGGTCTCTCCTTTGCTCCGTATCAAACCGAAGTGCCCGTGGAGTTCGGTTCCTCCGCTGCTGTGCATTATCTGGGGTTTGTCTTGTCACAAGCACCCGATGTGGGGGGGCAGGGGACACCGAGTACACCCTCAATTCATCAGCTAGCTCAGCTCATCGGACGTCCTCTCTTTACATGGCCAGTGTCCTCAGCGAACGGCTTGAGAAGTGAGGCTGCCCCCCACTTCCCTGACTCCCAGGCGTACTTCTTGCTTGTCATTTGTTTTTCTTCCCTCATTAAGCTCACTCTGAATTACCCCAGTGAGGCCACTGTCATTTAAAACAGGCAGCAAACTGACCGGGGGCATGAACACTGAGCAACAGGGGGAAAAAGAATCCTGGGATTCTCAGAACCACGTGGGGAGAGACTTCCACCTGGGCTGGGATTCAGGTGGTGCGTCTGGTTCCCTGGCATCCCAGGCCCTTCCATCAAAAGGTTGTGGCTGTGGGTATCTTGCCCGAAACAGTGACACAGCCCCGCTCTGAGCCTTCCAGAGAACGCTTCCACCCTGGACCCTGAGGCCGAGAGATGGGCGGCAGCTCTGCCCGCCTCAGACCCTGTAGCTAGCTCAGGGACCTGACGAGGACTTTCAGGTGGTGAGCTCGCCCTGGCTGCAGGCTGAGTGGAAGGCTGCTGGGCTGGCGACTGACAGTGAGAGCATCTCACGGTCCCAGGTCAGTGCAGCTCATACTCAGGGAGCCCCATGGAGCCCTGGGGTCTTAACTCTTAAACATTCCTGCAGCCTCCCCTCTCCCCTCTCCTCCACGTCACACTGTAGTCTCATGGTCTGTTTATGTCCAGGGACCTTAGTTGATCTTTATATCTCCAGGGCCTGGCAGAGCGACCTGTGCACGGTAGGCGCTCAGGATGTGTTGAATGAGTGAACAACAGACAGGCTGACCGCAGAGGCCATGTGGGCAGGCTGTCTAAGAGCCTTCTGGGCGCTCTGGGATGGCAGTCCGGGATGGTGATTGTGGCCTTGTCTCTTGAAGCATGGGGGCCCTGGTCAATGGTGCTTCCCTCTGTGTTAGGCCACCAGCCTTCAGATGGCTGAGAGGAGCCAGACGGGGCTCGTTCTGGGATCCCGTTGTTCCCTGTCTCCAGCTTGGAGCCACCCAGAATTTCAGATCAGTTCTCTGTTGAAAGGCTGAAGCTCTGTAACTGTGGGCCTAAGAGTTCGGTTAGCTGGCGGTCTCCGGACGACATGCTGGTCCTCAGCTTCTTCTACATCAGTGATTCTCAACTGGGGGCGATTTTGTCTCCAGAATTTGGCAATGTCTGGAGACTTTTTTGGTTGTCAAGACCGGAGAGAGGGGTGTGCCACTGTGCTTAGAGGGCAGGAATGCCACTCAACAGTCTCCGCAGCACACAGCAGCCCGCACGACACAGGATTATCTGGTCCCCAGTGTCAACAGTGCCACGGTTGAGAAACCCTGCTCTACAGCCATGGAAATGAATCTCTTTTCTATTCCCAAGCCAGAGACTCACTTTCTCACTTGAAAATAATGTAGGATTATTTTTAAAGCCAGAGCAGATCAAGTTAAAGCGCGGGGTTTCCACCTTTGCTTGCAGCACTGGAACAGACGGATTTGTCCCAGGCCCGAGGCCCTGGCAGGGCTTGGGATCCCACGTGTGGCCGCTGGAGGGCAGCAGTGGTTTCTCAGGTTTATCATCTGAGACTAAGGTACGTGTTTTCAGCCCCTAAGCCTTGGGTCTGGGGCAGGCCCCAGGAGCAGTCAGCTTGTTAAGAAAGTGGAAATGGAGCCAAAGGTGCTAACTGAGCTAGGAGAAATGGCTTTTCCCTTCTCGTGAAGCGTGCAAGGGGATTTCAAAAAGGGGACGTGTGAGCCAGAGGGCCTCACAGCACAGTGGTCTAGAGGCCAGGCAAGCTCCCTTCCTGGGACCTCCTCTGGGTCCAACTTTCTTCCCCAGCTCAGGATCCAGCGAGCCAGAATCAGCACTCTCCTGCCACACTCTCCTCCCGGGAATCCGGGTTATGCAAAGCCCCAGGCCCTGCAGCCCCTTCCACTCCCCACTGCGCACGGAGGCAGCTGCCACCTGTACCACACGAGGCCACAAATCCATCCAGACAGCTGTAGCCACTCAGCTTTCCTTTCTCTGAAAGAGGAGTAAGATGGGGCTAAGACTCGCCCTGCGCCTCGCAAGGCTGCAGTGAGATGGTAAAGGTGGAGTGCTAGGAGCAAACACCCATTGCATTGCCTCTCGGTAGGAGGGGGAACTCCCCAGGGCGGGACAGCCTGATACACGGGCCCTGGGTGCTGGCAAGGTACAGAGATCCCAGCTGAAGCTGGGCCACAATGCATTCTTCCTGGAACAAGGTGTCGGAGGAAAATATACATTGGAATAGAGCTGAAAGTCTGAAGACTGCTCTGAGCTCCGCTGGCCTGGTCGAGACCCCGGGAAGGTAGTTCCTGGCCAGGTGTGGAACCGCAGGAAAGGGGGGGTGCAGGGCTTTTGGGTGTTTGGGGCTGTGGAACCTGGGGTTGCATGCTTCTTCCTGCTGGCTTTGGGAAGCATCCAGAAAGGCAGGCGCCCTTTCCTGTGGTCCTCAGACAGCCATGTGCTGGTAAATAAAGCCTATTAAAACTTGATAAAAGAACTGGGAAGTGAGGAGTTTTGAGTACTTAATACTTGTTTTGAATACAATGTATTTAACTGTTGCTTAATGTAATTTAATTTTTAGTATAGACTGCGTTTAACCACTGGTTGGTAAGATCCCTGAAAATTTTACAAATGGCCCTAGCGAATAAATAAGAGCCAACTCAGGTGCACCACTGCCTGGGATCAGGGGACAGGCCCCAGAGAAGTTCCTCGAAATGACATCACATCTGCTGGGCCTCCTGGGAGAACCCAGTGCCCAGATGCAGCCCCAAACCTCCACCTCTAGGAGGGGGTGCCTGGAGCATCTCTGCAGCTCAAGTGGAAGATTAAGTGTGTCAGCTGGACACCAGGCTGCCCCTCATCCTAGAATTTCAAGCATTCCAACTGTCACTGACCCTCCTTGTCACCTGGTAGCTGCATCAGCCCCAGCTCCACTCTTGCTGTCTGCCCTTTACCCGGCTTCAGATACTTGTGTCTCTAACTTATTCTGGAACCTTGGAAAGATCTGTTTCCTGGTTTGTTTCCTAGGGTTGCCCAGGACTCAGCTCACTTCTGTGGGGGATTAGCTCCTTCCCATCCTGACAGCTCCGTGTAACCACCCTCCACCTGCTCTGGCCCGGGGCCTTCACTGCCCTCACACACAGTCGGGGCCTTAGTCTCTACTCAAGGCTGCGGGGGAGGTCACAGGTGTGGCTTTCTGCCCCGTCTCTCCTCATCTTCCAAACGCCAGAATCCTCTGCTGAGGAAGGTAGGGGAGCTCTTCTGCCGCAGGCACAGTGCTCTGGGCGAGAGAAGAGTCTCTCTGGCTGGCAATGAACTCAACTTCCATGACTTCTGAATGAGGGAGAAGAGGCTCTGAAGGGAAAATTGCCAACTGATCCCATCCTACCTCCTGGGAACCTGCCTGAATCTAGTATGGAGATGTTAAAGGAGAGATAACTAAGAATATGATCTTAGCTTGGGAACAATCAATTATCCCTCTAAGAGCAGACCCTGCTGCAAACACCACCCAGGGTTTGCAAGGCTCTCCCCTCCCCCACTTTGCCCGTGGTGGAGGCCGGTGGCTCCAAATGTTCCCACGTGCCCAGCCCCACTCACCAATCTCCTCGTACCGCATCACTGTGCCCAGATTGGCATTCTCATCTAGGGAGGAAAGAGGAAATGCAGAAGCATCAGGGAACCAACTTCCGGGTACCTGATGCGCGTTCTGTACAAGAGACTCCACAGAGGGAGAACCCGGGATGGGGTGATTGGGTGGGAGTAGGGACATTTGAGTAGCATAAATGGAGAGCACCATCCAGCTTAAAATGGAGAGGGGGCATCTCCTCAGGCTCCAGAGGCAGGATTCATTGTTCTGGGACTTTCAGTATTGGACAGCCTGGCTGGGTTGCCAATGACGGACACACATGTGCTCATGCTGAGCGCCTTTTGTTTCCTTCTGTATTTAGGGGAGGCTGGCCACAAGAGCAACTTCCTTGAACCTAGGGTGACAGCCTGTAGTGTCACACGGAGGCGGCCCTCTCCCGTTCAGCGTTCTGGTTCAAAGAACAAGCAAAACTGAGTACGCTGAGATTTTTCACGTGGCAGAATGGAGAGCCCGGGAAAGAAGTGAAGGACAGAGGCTTTACCATGTGCTCTGAGTGTGCACGCCCACACGGGGCACACGGTGTGCAGAGCACCATGGAGACGCCATCCTGGCCCCCTGGCTCCTCAACCATCCCTCTTAGTTCCTATTCCAGGTTGGAAATTAGAAATCTGAGAAATGGCAGAAGTCAGCCCCAAAGAGTCAAAGGAATGGGGGCTAGACCTTCAGCTCCTCTGCAGAGCCGAATTTGGGGTTTGTAGGAGAAAGGGCCCCAGAGACAGCTATTCTCATCTATGCTGAGTCCTTAGGGGAGCAGCAAAAAAATGGAGAAAATTAAGGAAAGGGCTTGTGTGTTCTTAGCCTCTCAGCAGGAATGCTGACACTGCCACAGCTGGGAGGACCTGAGGGAGGATGCTGGGCCACTGAGAACACTCAGGCGGGTGGAGACCTTCTCTAGAGGGAACGACCAGAACAGCCCAAGGAGGGGAGAGGAGTGGAGAAGGTCTCCAGGATCCCTGAGCCAGGATGATCACGCCTCTGGGCTCCCATCACACCTTGGCCCTGTAGGCCTGGTAACATCCTCTCTTCTCTCCCAATTCTTGCTCTATAGATGCTCATCCTACAGCAGGTGCTGGGGCTTGTCTGGTGAATGAACAAAGGGAGGAGGGAAAGAAAAGAGGCGGGATTGGTAAAGAAGGTCCTTGCTCTCTTACCCACAAAGGTGAAGCGCTCCACCGGTGGGCGGACACAGCAGATCCGGCTTAGGCTTTCTCCCACCTTTCCCAGGATCTTGGCTACGGGAGAGAGAGCAAGACAGACAAGGGACAGACGGGGAGAACCACTCACAACTCACACTCGCGTCAGTCCCACATTTGGGCCACTGTAAACAGTGGGGCTGCACTGGAGGGGCAGGGGTTGGGTCATGGAGGCAGTAGGAGGGTGAAAAGTGAAAAGAACAGAAACATGACAGCCCAAATTCCCTCTTCTCATTCCCAGTCCAAGGCACAAGCATTCTGAGCCCTAGATGGGAATCTATTTTCTGGTCGTGTTTATTACACTGTTGAAAAATTGGAAAATATGGAAGAGGAATATATATAAAAAGGAAAATAGAAAGCACCCATAATTCCACTGCTAGAGATAACCACCACTAAAGTATGCATATACTTTTTTATTTTCTTCCATTTTTATTATGTGTATTAATGCAGATATGTCTACGTAACATAAATTGGATCACAGTCTACATTTAGAGGGCCTGTGCCCTGTTTGCATTTTTCGTTTTTTAATATCATGTGCATTTCCTCAGCCACCCCCAATACTAAACAGTAACACCCAAATCCACAGAGATTCAGCCTGTGGCGAAGAACTCATTTGGAGTAATTTCTGCTGGGCAAAGGCCTTTCAGACGGTGTTTAGAATAATCAGACATCCTACTTTGGCTGAGAAGGATCTGGTTTTCAGTGACCTTTCTGAGCTCTAATCCAGAGAAGTTTTCTGAGCCCCCAGACGTAGCTATATGCAAACTATGAAATTCTGGCTCATCCTTGTGAATTACCCTATTTATGATAGGCTGATAACCAAATAGATTATGGTCTCTAGGCTTGAAAAGTAATACCAGGATCTGTCTCTTGCATTGGCCTTGAAGAAAATATTAGGAAGAACATGGACCTTGGAATCAGACAGTCCTGAATATGGATTCTGGCTCTTCCACTTTTGAGCTGTGTGACCTTAGGCAAATCACTCACCTTCTCTGAAGCTCAGTTTTCTCTTTGTAAATGGGAATATAATATCTATATCACAGAATTACCGCATTAAATGAGAACCCGTGTAAAGCACTGAGCACCATGCAAGCATACAGTACTAGGTGCTGGGTGAATGTTGGGGGACCCCTGCTCTTTGTCAGTGAAGGGATGGCTAAGAGTGTGGGACTCTGGCTGCAGACTGTCTGGGTTGGACTCCTGGCCCTGCTACTTCCTTACTGTGTGACCTTGGCAAGATCCTCAACCTCCTTAGAAAAGGCAGAGAAAAATGCTGCCTTTTGTCTTTAATTCCCACTTAAGGCAATCATATTTATATTAAAATTCACACCATCACTCCTGTCTCTCTCTGTCTCTGCTCCTGTCTCTATTATTGTGACTATTTCTCTCTGATGCCCTACATTAAGAGTTCTCAAAGTATGGTCCCTGGACCAGAGCATCAGCATTGACTTTTTAAAAATGCAAATTCTCTTCCTTCTTCCAGACCCACTGAATCAAATTCTGGGGCAGCGCGTAGCGATCTGGATTTTAAAAAGGCCTCCAGGCGATTCTGAAGTTTGAGAGCCACTGCTCTACACCAATGTTCCCCTACCTGCAGTGGGCTTGGTGGGCACATTGCTGTTCTGGTAAATGGGCTGGGAGGTCTCATTTTGGGGCTGTCCAATCACAGGCGTCATGGAGGGTGTGTTGACATTGGAGAGGATGCAGCCAGTCACCCGCTGGGGGAAGGAAGAAGGGCAGAGTCAGTGTCGTTAGCCCAGGAGACTTATGAAAGCCTTTCCCAGTTATCTCCAAACACTCATCTGCTTGTCCGTCATGGCGAGGTGTCCTGGAACTGAGAACGAGGACTGGAGGTGGGTTCTAGACCCAGCCACACCCTGTGACCACACTAGGCTAGCAGGAGGTGAGAAACGTGTGGGATGTGTTGTTTCACAGACCTGGGGTCAAGTTTGAGCTCTGCCCCCTTCTGGCTGTGAGACCTTGGACAGTTACCTGCTCTGGAAACTCAGCTCAAGAGCCTAACATAGAGAGGCAAAAGAGCCACCCTTCGGGGCTGCAGCAGGACTACACGAGCGAGCATACACAGAGCGCCTTTAGAGCATCTGGCTCCTGGCAGGAACTTTGTACATGCTGTGACCTTCTGTGGAACATGCACGCCTGCCCTCCCTGCCTGCTTCGTGGGGCTCAAATGAGGTCATGTCTGCAAAAGGGCTGTGCAAGCTTGGGAAAGGTCGTGCAAACACCAGGCGCTATCACCACCTGCCGCCTCTCCAGGCCAGAGACGCCAATGACAGGGCCAAGCTGGGGAGCAGTGCCAGGCGGAGCAGGGTGTGTTTGTGCTGCAGGAAGAGGGCGGCGTTCTGGGAACTCTTGCGCCTGCTCAGAGGGTGAATACACATTCCAGAGCCAATCGGAAATTCTATGTGTATTATCCATTGTCCTGTGTTATCTGGCCTGCTGCTCCTCTCTAGTGCTAGAGAAAACACAGAGCTGATAACGCAGCATTCTTCACAGCTGACCCAGAAGCAACCCCCCTTGCCCGTGGGGAGTGGAACTATTGGGCAACAGAGAAACAAAGGGTGAATTTTCAATCTGTTTAGCTTCATAGGGCTGTTGCTTATTCAAGGTCCCTTCCCTGAAAGCCAGCTTCCCCTCAATCCCTGGCCCACCACCCTTTCTGGATTACTGAGTCCAGCTGCCAGAGGACGCCAAGTCCCAGGACTGGGGTGACCCTCCAAAGGCATCTTCCACACACCACCGTGCAGGCAGAGCAGAACGTGAGTCCTTCCGAGCCCTGGAAGGGCAGGCGTTTGTCTCGTGGGGTGACCTGTCACTTCTGCAATGTTCCTGACAGGAGATGGTCACGACAGCAAGCAGCCACAGCTGGGAGCCGGCTGAGGTTGGGGACCACAGGATCTTCTTAGCCTGCTTTGTGGGATTCTCTGTCCGGCTGCAGCTGGTGGAGTGGAAGGGACAGTCTGCCTCCTTTTTATTATGATTTCACATCCAGAAAAGAGAACCCCACATTCTCATTAAATAACCGGTCTGGTAGCTGAGGATTTTCTTCTTCTTGCCGTATGCATCATTTGTCCCATTCGACTTGCTCTATGCTGGAGAAGAAAAGTGCTGGCCCTCCACAGGCTCCCACATTCTCAAAGCCTTGCATCACCTATTAAGCCCCATGTCTCTCTCTCCAACAGGTCCACTCTCCATGCCAGGAACACCGGCCTGATGCTGGGACCGGGGAGACTGGGAGTTAACAAGCAGCTCCAAGCTCCCACTCCAAGGCGGGGGGCCATCGGGACTGGCATTCTTTGCCGGCCTGTGAGCATCACTGCAACAGCTGTGGGTCGTTGGCCAAGCATCTCGGGCCCAGACTCAGGCTTCTGGGCCTGAGTAACAGAGGGAGGGCTCGGGAAGCCCAGACATTTAGACAGCAAAACAGCAGCCAGGCTTTCTGGCCGGTAGAGCCAGGGCTCAGGCATGCCTGCAGGGCCCCTGATTCCTCCCTTCCATCATGCAGCCTGAGGCTCCTGGGTGAAGAGAAGGTGCACAGGCCCCCAGTGTGAAGCCACTGAGATTGAAAGGATGTCTGCGAATCTCAGCCTCTCCTGACGGGTACATCCTTAAACAGTAAGATGGGATGTCTTTTATTACTGCTGTTGTTGAGACAAGCCCAGAGGAGCAAGTGAGGGCCACCCTACATCAGAGTCCTTCCAAAGGGACCAGGGAAGACTCGGAATGTGTGTGAAGGGTCCTGAAAGCAGAAAGAAAGGAGATGGGTTTTCTTCAATTCCATGGGGGAAAAGCTTATTAGATGAAGGAACAGCCAGCTAGTCCTCTCCACTTCTCTTGCTCTTGACTCCCTGGATGGTCTGGAGCCCCAGAATTCCACATCTGTTCAAACAAAGCACTGTGCACAGCAGGTGGAGAGCGGGGGCATTGGGGCTGCTGGCAGCTCCCCAAGGAGAAGATTCTGAAAGGCCCCTCTGACAGCAAACACAGATGCGATGGAGGCGCCCCCTGTGTCAGGACGATACCATTCTGATCCTTGTTTGGGGCTGGGGAGGGCTGTGCATCAGGGTCAGCGGAGGCAAGGAGGATGGATTGCGTCTCGTCTCGGTGGGTCAGGCTTCTTGCTATTGCTGGCACCGCTTTTCACCCCCGCACGTTGGGAGTCGATGGGTTGCTATCGATCTGTGAAGGGTGCTTTCTGCACACGCTAACTGCTGCTGCTGGCTGGTGAGGAACCTGTGCTTACCTAGCAACCAGCTCCTCGCCACTGCACACGGCCACAAGCCCTAGGCAGCCATCTGTGTGGGCTAGGCAGTCACTGTGTGTCCTCAGATACCCTGTTTCACCTCTCTGTGCTCCCTTTTACCCACAAATAAAACAGAGATGAGGGCTTCCCTGGTGGCGCACTGGTGGAGGGTCCGCCTGCCGATGCGGGGGACGCGGGTTCGTGCCCCGGTCCGGGAAGATCCCACATGCCGCGGAGCGGCTGGGCCCGTGAGCCATGGCCACTGAGCCTGCGCGTCCGGAGCCTGTGCTCCGCAACGGGAGAGGCCACAACAGTGAGAGTCCCGTGTACCGCAAAAAAAAAAAAAAAAAACCAGAGATGAGAACACTGTCTGCCCGTGGACTCCTGTGAGGAGGAATGAGTGTGCGTGACAGTACGATGCCTGCGGGTATGAAGTACGGCAGTCGCGGCAACCTACGCTGGGGTAAGAGGACCAATGGGTCCCCAGGGGGTGTGGCAGGAGGACCTGGCTGCTTGTAACTTCGCCCAGTGCCCTTCTCTCCTCCTTTCTTTGCTCGCTTCTCCTTCTCTCCTCACTTTCTGAAGCTTTCCAGCTGTGGTCTCCTGAATCCCACCTTGAACTTACTGCCAGAAGATGAAAACTGCCCCAAGTCATATCGAGGAGGGGGACAAGGCAGGAAGCAGCCTCTGGCGCTGGTCTGGGTCCCTAATTCACTGCCCTCCGTGGTACTGCTCAGAGCCTGGTCTCCCCCACCGCTGGCGGAGAAGCAGGAAACAACAGGTCAGTAGGCCAGCAGCATCCTTTCCCTGGCCTGCCCAGCTTCCGTGGTCCACCCAACCCTAAGCCTGGCCCAGCTTACCTTCATGAGGTCCCGATGGTGTTCGAGGACGCTGCAGGTTGTCTGCCAGGTGTCCTGATAGCACTCCCACGGGTCCACCCTGACAACAGGAAAGATGTTTCCCTTGGTTTCCATTCTCACACCCTTTGCTTGTTGGTTCCTTCCAATGACATGGCTCAAAAAGCTTAGCAGACCTGGTCATACCAAGTACTTAGACCTCGGATCAGGTAAAACATGGGCTTGAAACACCTTCCTGAGCCTCAGTTTCCCCACTGTAAAATGAGAGGAGTTTGACACAGGCTTACATGAACAGTTGCTGCTACTGGTCTGGCCAGGTTTAATATCAGCACCAGACCTTCCCAACTGTGGGGCTTTGGGAAAGTTATATGAGGTTTTGGTGCTCACTTTCCCGTCTGTAAAATGGGAGTAACAATAATAACTCTCTTGCGGGGTTATTAGAAGGGGTCAATGAGTTTTCCATGCAAAACGCTTACTATAGTGTCCTGCTCTTATTCTTACCTGCAAAATGGGAATTCTCCTCTGGACCTTATAGGACTGTGATAAGAATGAAATGAGCCAGGCCCTCATCAAGCGGCGACTGCAGTTACCTGAACTGGGGAATCTGCCCATGTCTGACTCCCTGTGCCGTGGGGTGCCCTGTGGGCATGGAGGTGGGCATGGCAGCCAGACCGGAACATACAGCCCCGCAGACTGGCCAACCCCTGCTGCACACGGGATGTGAAGTGAGCAGGGATCCAGCCCCTGACGGATGCAGCACTCGGGCTTAATTACCAACTTAATGAGCTGCTAAATTGGGACGTTCCTCAAACGCGTCCTTAGCAGTTGAGCATTCCCTCCCTAGCCCCACCTCACAGCCCACCTAAGGTTCCCAGAGATGAGATCTCATGAACTGAAAACACTTAGCAACCCAGCTTGCCCTGAGCCCCCAGATCCCTGACTACCCTCCCCCCTGAGATGGGTAGACACCTGACCTGGCTAAACAGGCTCCCCCAAGTTCAGGGACTCTGCGCACCCATGCCCCATCTCTAGAGCTATCTCCAAGCCTCTCTGGTGACCTCAATTCGCGGAATTCTGATTTTCCCAGTGCCTGGAGTAGTGCAGGGCAGGCAGTAAGTGCTCAGTGAATATTTGTTGAATGAATGAGGGAGTTATTTCAGAATCTTCTAATCACATACAAGCAGTAACAGTCTCCTGTTCAGTGTTTCCCCCACTGGACCCCATTTTCCCCGGAGATCATGAGGTGCCGTGCTAAGAGGCTCCGTTTCTACACTGACTTGACCACAGATGTGCTGTTCCCTCTCAAACTCCTTGACTTCTCCTGAGCTGTCTCCCAACCTCACCTCTGTCTCAGGGGGAGGGAGGGGATGAGAAAGTCTGTAAAGGGCATGCACTGCTCACACAAATCACTGCACACAAATGGCACGGATCACTATTTAATTATTATTGTTGCTTTCCTTCACTGCTCCCACTTCCACCCACCCCATCTCTTCTCCGCTAACTCTCTGCATCCCTCATTCTGAGGTCAGCGGCCCTTCATTTCTCTCCTTTCCTGGAAACCTCTAGGTGCTGCTTATTTTTCCACGAGGCAGGGGGTGGGGGGAAACACAATACAAACGGTGTATTGTTATTTTTTTAAAAAACGTCATCTTCTCATGCAAATTATAACTGTAGGAGCTTTGGGGGGCATAATTAGCATAATTAGTGGAGGTTTGCTTTAATTACACGGCAAGCACAGTGGATAATGGTGTCTGCCATCTTAGAACTGTGGAGGGACTGTCTGAGGGAAAGGCCGTG
>NW_020175821.1:10853053-10909231 GCF_003031525.2 Neophocaena asiaeorientalis asiaeorientalis | reverse complement strand
CTCTTGGACCTCCCCCCACCCCCACCCCGCCCCACACCTCTGTCCCACTGTCATCGTGGGACCCTAGGAAGCCTGAACAGGAATGGAAAATAGCCAAAGCCGGGGGACCTTCCCTGAAAGGTAGTGACAGCTCATGGAAGTGAGTACGGATGGAAGTGGAGAGGCATCTCGGATTTTCTGGCCCTGCCTCACCCCAATCCCAATGATGTTTGTGGAAGCTCTGAGCATACTCCTGAGTGCAAGCGTGCCAGAGCAGATGAAACACCAAAAGCTCCCTCTTTAGTTCCCCAGGCTGTATAAATTGGTTAAAAAATAAAGTCATCAGGCCACCCCAGAATGCTTACGTTATTATTGCCTGCATGCGGTTAATCTCTCCTCTGGCCTCCCCACTCCTGTGGGGACTCTTCCTTTTCTCCACCCATTCCCAGGGTGTCCCTGGGCCACCCACCTCTGGCATCATCAGGCCAGCCCTACCTGATCCAGTCGGAATTCTGGACGGCCAGCTGACACATGATGAGACGGTGCCGGCTCGACACAAGGCCCTGGGAAGCAACAGAGCAGTTGTTGGGAGGCTCACTCTGCTCCCCACAGACTCCCTAAGACTCCATCCCAAGCCAGCCCATTATAAAAGTGCAGCATTTTTCAGTGCTGACAGAGAATGAAGGTGGGACCCCTCCACGTGTGCCCCTGCTACACACAAGCGTAGAGCGGCAGGGTGGGCGGGGGGAAAGAATGGAGGGTGTGTGCAGTATACTGTCCTCCCCCGTCAGGGTCAGAGGTGAGCCTCCACTGATGAAGAAGCCAGCGTGTAACCAGCACAGACAGGAGACTTAACGTGTGAGTGTTGCCTTGCTTCCCGGGTCCATCTGGCTGGGTCACTTCCCCAGGGCCCACCAAGTTGTATCTGGGGGGGGGAGGTTGAGGTCTGGGAGGGCTTCTAGATTTTCTGGGATGTGTGACAGGGAGGCAGGGGCAGGGAAATGAATTTTAAATCCGATTATAGGAGGCACCGGCCTTTTTCTCCTAAAATCCCGGGAAAGATTGCCCAGCCCATAACCAGCCCCCAGTTTGGCATCCGTGCCGAGTCACATGGCATGGATGAGTTCTGACTGGGCCTGGTCGCCAGCAGCTGTTCCTCCCAGCTGCTGCCCAACCCCCATTCGCTCAGGTCTGACTGTGGTCCAGAGATGGGAAGCAGGACACCTGCTAATGGGTGTTTTGCGTTTCCAGGAATCGTAGATGGCAGTGGAGCAGTTTTACATCAGAGGAAGCATCGGGTCAGGAAGGGGGGTTAGGGAGGAGAGGGGCAAAGGAGGAACCCACCTGTTTTCCATAGGAGTCATGGACAGGAGACACAATCCCACCAATGACAATAAACCTTCCAGTTTTGTGTAGATAATCTCTGGCTCTTTCTAATTAAGAGAAGAAAACCTCACATTATTAAAGAGGAAAGGTGTGGATTAGAGGTGATCATTGAAATCAATACGTTCAGCTCCGTAAGGCTTATTTCCCATCTTTCTTGCCATTTAAATAGAAAGTGCCAACTTTCAAAGCAAACATTGGTGATTCAAAAGGTTATGGAACCAGATTTCAGCCCCCAAAGCAAAAGGATTTAGAAGTCAAGGGGATTAATCCAGGTTTAAAGGTCCAGTGCTGGACTAGCTCAGAGAGATTTAAAACAAGCACCTCACTCAAAGCCAAAAGAGCAACTGATTGGAATTAACCATTATGATCACAAGCAGAAATTATTCCGAAGTGAAGGAGTCATTTTTTAAAAAGAAAAAAGAAGAAGCCTTCTTATAATATGAAAGGTGGGCTGACTGCCTCATGGAGTTACTCAGAAGAGGAAAATCACCAAAGCAAATTTAAAGGGCCTTCTACATAATTAGGGAGAATTAACAATCAGACCAGAAAACCAACATTACAGTCGGTTGAGAAAAGTTCGGCCAGAGAAAAGCCTTTTCTTTCGGCTGAAAAAAAGTCATGATGTTGGCTTTTTCAAATTTACCAGACAAGCCCAATTTCATTTTCATGAGACAATTTAGCAAACTAAGAAGTGATGAAGATTTTGGTTCTGTCTTTCTTCTAAGGTGGTTCATTGTACAAATCCAACAGGTCCTGAGCTACCACAGCTGAGGGAAGGTGGTATGGATTTACTGTGTAGGTGAGGGATTCTGTAAGGGAACCGGGGCTTGGGTGGCAAAACTGGCTGTATAGTTTACAAGCAAGCTTCCAGGATCACCCTGCTTGTTCTCTTAAAATTTTTAATTCTCACCACATTTGCCTCTTTTTTTTCTTTCGATGTGAAATCTCTTAAAGTTTTTTTAAAAAAGTAATTAATAAACTTTATTTTTTTAGTACAGTTTTAGATTTACAGAATAATTAAGCAGATAGTACATAGAGTTCTATGTATTCAGTCCCCCCATCTTCTGACCTCCCCCCCACACACACCCCATTTCCCCTGTTATTACTATCTTGCATTAGTGGGGTATAATTTTTACATTTGATAGGCCCATATTGACACATTATTATTAACTATAGGACATAGTTTACATTGAGATTCACTCTTTGTGTTGTATGGTTCTGCGGGTTTTGACAAATACATAATGATATGTGTCCACGTTGGTTTCATAGAGAATAGTTTCTCCACGCTCAAAATCCACTGTGCTCTCTACCTATTCATCTCTCTCCCTCCTTCCAACCGCTGGTAACCACTGATTTTTTTACTATCTCTATAGTTTTGTCTTTCTCAAAATGCCAAATAGTTGGAATCACACACTATGTAGCCTCTTCAGACTGGCTTCTTTCACTTAACAATTCATATTTAAGGTTCCTCCATGTCTTTTCCTGGCCTGATAACTCATTTCTTTTTACTGCTGAATAATAGTCCATTGTCTGGATGTACCACAGTTTGTTTATTCATTCACGAATGGAAGGTCATCTTGGTTGCTTCCAGTTTTCACTGATTATGAATACAGCTGACATAACATTCATGTGCAGGTTTTTGAGTGGACATAAATTTTCAACTCAGGTAAATATCAAGGAGTGTGATTGCTGGAACATGCAGTAAAAGTATGTTTAATTTTGTAAGAAACTGTCTAACTATCTTCCAAAGTGGGTGTACAATTTTGCATTCCTGCCAGCAGTGAATGAGCGTTCCTGTTGCTCCACATCCTCACCAGCATTCAGTATTGTCAGTTTCTAACATTATAACGTATGTCATCTTTGCTTTTTAAAAGAGTGATATTACTTCACTAGTTTCCAAATCTTATTCTGAGTCAAGAATAAACTGAAGGCCTTGTAGCAAAACCTTTTGGATATCTGAATAAATTCTATAGCCCCTCCTCTCTTCCCTTTATATCCCAGTCTTCCTTAAGATCATTTCCATATGGACTTTGACTGTCACATACCCTCTGCTGCAATAAGCCAGACCTTCCTTCGTCTCCCTATCTTAGAAAAAGTGTCCTCTCTTTGCTCTCCACTTACCCAAGCTTTTCATTTGAAGCTCAGCTCCACCCCTCATCCAGCATGCCTACCCTGGCAACATCCCCCTTTGCTGGACTTACTGACCTACTAGCTCCCTGTGCATCCTGTTCAAGGGATATGATCTGGAAATTGTTTCTGAAAGTTTGTGTCTTTACTCCCCTTCTGTACTGAATTCTTCAAAGCCAGGGACTTTGCTGTAGAGAAGAGGTCCCAAATGCACAGCTAAAGGAGATGTGCAGTTAACATGCACGTGAGAAGCAAGGAGAGTGTAAGACGATTTACATTCAAACAACCTTGGCTTGTTCTGTTGCCACTTGACACACTGTACAGGCTTAAGAAAAGCAATCCACAAGTAGTTCAGTCTGTCACCCATGCCAGAGACTTCTTGGGCTCTTAAGCACTCAGCACAGTGGCTTGTTTATTGAGTAATGCTTGTTCAACAAATGCTCATACCTAGAAGCTCATGTAGCCACCTTCCCTTAGGGTTTCCTTCCACGGGGCCATGCCTGTCAGGAGAGCCACCCACTCCATTCCTCAGACCACACTCCAGAATTTCCAAGGGAAATAGGTTGCACCAAGCAACCTCATTGCCTTAGAAAATGTTATCCTTTCCCTCTGGCCAAGATGAGGGGGCACTTCCCCTGGCAATGCTCCAAAGCTCACTGTCTCACAAAGAAGCAATTTTTGAAAGGGATAGCCCCAACTCTACACCCTAAAAAAGGATTCCTGATCTGAAATAGTTAAACACAGAAGAGTCATGATTGTGATCATGCAGTCAAATCAATTCAGTTAACATTTATTGAGCACAAAATACCATGATGGATCCTAGAGGGATAAGAGTGGCTTTATTTATTATTCTCCAAAGGTTCACAATAATGGAGAAACAGAAAGCTCTAATGAGAGGCAAACTGGGTGAATGCTATAGCTGTGGCTTTCAATGTTGTTGTTGGTGGTGGTGTTTTACTACAACCCACAGTAAGAAATACATTTTATATCCTGGCACAATACATACATATGTATGTTTATGTATAATTAACTGAAACACATGTTACAATATTTTCTAGTACATTCTATGCTAGTAATTACAAATTTAAATAAAAAGCTGGTCACACCCTAGTAATGCGTGGCAAGCTATAGTTTGAACAACTCTGTGAGATACTAGGGCACGTGGGAAAAGGGACAAGAGAGGTAATTTTGTCTTTCCAAGGAGTGTGAGGAGTTCCAGCAAATATTCAGAAATTGCACAGTTTAAAGTATGCTTATCAACTGGTTTAGTCTTAACTACTAGGGTTAGGCTATAGGGGGCCTGGTAGGGGTGGGGTGAGGGTGAGGGAGGGGTACTGTTGGCTAAGCAAGTGGGAATCAAACTTCAAAGGGTCCTGAAAGCCAGGCAAGGAGTGTGACTTTTATGCCACTGTTTGGTCAACATGCATTCTATGGACCACTTGCGATGGAATTACCAGGGAGAGGCTATTAAAATGCAGATTTTTAGGTCCTCGTCCAGAGTTACTGAGTCGAAATCTCTGGGATTGGGACTTAGTCTACTTTTAAAATTAGTTTCCCCAGGTGATTCTTTTGCTCTCTAAAGTTTGCGAACAATAGACATACATTGACAATAACCATAAAGATGAAAAGTATAGATAATAGGGAATCATTGAAGGCTACTGGACATGGGGAGTGACATGCTCTGAGCTTGAAGAAAAACTCACAGAGGGATAGTGAAGATGGTGAAAAATCCTGCCTTAAAGGAGACAATCATTCCTGGCAGGAAGTTTTGGGCCAGGTGATGAGGGATAAAGGAAGAAGATGACCCATCAAAACTTCCCAGAGAATGTTCAGGGACCATGGATTTCCTCCTCTCTCCAGACATTCTGTTTGCTTTGCCTCTGGGGCTTTGCAGTTGGATGTGTCAATGCAATGCCATGTCATCAATATTTCAGACCATACCCTTATGACTGTACTAATAGCGCTAGGTTTTATATTCTGCAATTCGCTTGTTGCCTTAGTATCCTCTAATTTGAATGGAATGTCAGGCAAGTAAGAAACTGGAGGGACTTAATCTTGGAGGAGTCAAGACGGTGGTGTGGGAAGACGCAGAGTTCGTGTCTCCCCACAACTAGGGTGCCTGCCGGACACTAGTGGGAGACCCCAACACCCAAGGAGGTGGGAAGAACCCCCAAGTAAACCGGTAGGACATGGGGGGACTGAGGGTGGAAGAGAAGTGGAGTCCAGACAGGACCAGCACCCCTGAGGGGTGGCTGAGATGGGGGAGGGCTTCCCATGCCTGGAGGGACCCTCGGGGGCTTGGATCAGTGGGGAGGGGGCCCAGCATTTCCACTGCCCAATCGGCCAGGGAAGTCTGCCTGGCTCTCTCTGGCTGGGTCCTATGCCCTCAGAGGTTCCCTCTGGGCTGGGTTGGTCCTGGGGGCTTAGAGGCTGGGAGAGATCAGGAGAGGCAGGTGGGAGGAACCCTCCAGGACAGGAGGAGCAAGAGAGGAATGGAGGGCATTTGTCCTGCCCACTAGAGCCCAGGAAGCCTGCTGGGCTGCCAGGTGGGGTGCCCCCCCACTCTAAGACCAGAGGTGGGAGGCACACATGGGCCCCTTCTGTTCTGTTGAGCCTAATCTCTACCCCACCCCACCCCTGCCTTTTCCAGCCCTGTGGCTACTAAGCATAGGCCCCACCCAGTGCCGAAACCTCACCACTGCTTAGTCCCCGCCCTCCACAGCCAAGGCCTTTTCCACCTTTTTTCTCCTCCTCCTTTTTACTATTGTGGTTCTGTTTTACCTTCTGGTTGTTGTTTCATCTATACTTTTATTTTTATATTTTTTCTAACATAGTAGTTACTTTCCTAGTCTAATTTTATTTTTTTCTTTGTTATTGTTCATCTTTTTTTTTTTTTTTTTGCTGCCATGCCCAGCTTGCAGGATCTTGGTTCATGAGCCAGGGGTCAGGCCGAAGTTCCTGAGATGGGAGCTCCAAGTCCGAACCACTGGACTAACAGAGAACCTCAGGCAGCAGGGAATATTGTTCAGAGTGAGGTCTCTTGGAGGTCCTCATCTCAGCACCAAGACCCAGCTCTACCCAACAGCCTACAAACTACAGTGTTGGAAGCCTCAGGCCAAACAACCAGTAAGACAGGAACACAATCCCACTCATAAAAAAAAGGAAAAAAATGAGATGGCAAAAAAACTATGTCAAAGATGAAGGAGCAAGGTAAAAACCTACAAGACCAAATAAATGAAGAAGAAATAGGCAATCTACCTGAAAAAGAATTCAGAGTAATGATAGTAAAGATGATCCAGAAACTCAGAAATACAATGGAGGTACGGATTGAGAAAATACAAGAAATGTTTAACATTTCTAGAAGATCTAGAAGAACTAAAGAAAAAACAAACAGAGATGAACAACACAATGACTGAAATGAAAACTACACTCAAAAGAATCAATAACAGAATAACCAAGGCAGATGAATGAATAAGTGGGTTGGAAGACAAAATGGTGGAAATATCTGCCAAGGAGTGGAATAAAGAAAAAGAATGAAAAGAATTGAAGACAATCTCAGAGACCTCTGGGACAACACTAAATGTACCAAGATTCAAATTATAGGGGTCCCAGAGAAACACGAGAAAAAAAAAGGGACTGAGAAAATATTTGAAGAGATTACAGTGGAAAACTTCCCTAACATGGGAAAGGAAATAGCCACCCAAGTCCAGGAAGCACAGAGAGTCCCACAGAGGATAAACCCTAGGAAAAACACACCAAGACACATATTAATCAAGCTAACAAAAATTAAATGCAAAGAAAAAATATTAAAAGCAGCAAGGGAAAAAACAAAAAATAACATACAAAGGAATCCCCATAATGTTATCAGCTAATTTTTCAGTGGAAACTCTGCAGGCCAGAAGGGAGTGGTAGGATATACTTAAAGTGATGAAAGAGAAAAACCTACAACCAAGATTACCCAGCAAGGATCTCATTCAGATTCAACGGAGAAGTCAAAAGCTTTTCAGACAAACAAAAGCTAAGAGAATTCAGCATGACCAAACCAGCTTTACAACGAATGCTAAAGAAACTTCTCTAGGCAGGAAACACAAGAGAAGAAAAAGATCCACAAAAACAAACCCAAAACAATTAAGAAAATGGTAATAGGAACATACATATCGATAATAACCTTGAACGTAAATGGATGAAATGCCCCAACAAAAAGACACAGACTGGCTGAATGGATACAAAAACAAGACCCATATATATGCTGTCTACAAGAGACCCACTTCAGACCTAGGGACACATACAGACTGAAAGTGAGGGGATGGAAAAAGATATTCCATGCAAATGGAAATCAAAAGAAAGCTGGAGTAGCAATACTCATATCAGATAAAATAGACTTTAAAATAAAGATTGTTATAAGAGATAAGGAAGGACACTATATAATCATCAAAGGATCAATCCAAGAAGAAGATATAATAATTATAAATGTTTATGCACCCAACGTAGGAGCACCTCAATACAAAAGGCAAAGGCTAACAACCATGAAACGAGAAATTGACAGTAATACAATGATAGTGGGGGACTTTAACATCTCACTTACAACCAGACAGAAAATAAATACGGAAATGCAAGCTTTAAATGACACAGTAGACCCAATAGATCTAATTGATATTTATAGAACATTCCACCCAAAAGTGGCAGAATACACTTTCTTCTCAAGTGCACATGGAACATTCTCCAGAATAGATCACATCTTGTGTCACAAATCAAGCCTCGGAAAATTTAAGAAAATTGAAATCATATCAAGCATCTTTTCTGACCACAACAGTATGAGATTGGAAATCAATTACAGGAAAAAAACTGTAAAAAATACAAATACATGGAAGTTAAACAGTGCACTACTAAATAACCAAGAGATCACTGAAGAAATCAAAGAAGAAATAAAAAAATACATAGAAACAAGTGACAATGAAAACACGATGACCCCAAACCTCTGGGATGCAGCAAAAGCAGTTCTAAGAAAGAGGGAAGTTTATAGCAATTCAATCTCACCTCAAGAAACAAGAAAAATCTCAAATAAACAATTTAACCCTACACCTAAAGCAACTAGAGAAAGAAGAACAAAGAGAACCCGAAGTCAGTAGAAGGAAAGAAATCATAAAGATCAGAGCGGAAATAAATAGAAACGAAGAAAACAATAGCAAAGATCAATAAAACTAAAAGCTGGTTCTTTGAGAAGATAAACAAAATTGATAAACCCTTAGCCAGAATCATCAAGAAAAAATGGGAGAGGACGCACATCCAATAATTAGAAATGAAAAAGGAGAAATCACAACTGACACCACAGAAATACAAAGGATTATAAGAGAGTACTACAAACAACTATATGCCAATAAAATGGACAACCATGAAGAAATGGACACATTCTTGGAAAGGTAAAATTTTCCAAGACTGAACCAGGAATAATTAGAAAATGTAAGCAGACCTATCATAAATAATGAAATTGAAACCATAATTTAAAATCTTCCAACAAACAAAAGTTCAGGACCAGATGGCTTCACAGGTGAATTCTATCAAACATTTAGAGAAGAGCTAATACTGATCCTTCTCAAACTCTTCCAAAAATTGCAGAGGGAGGAACACTCCCAAATTCATTCTACAAAGCCACCATCACCCTGATACCCAAACCAGAAAAAGATATCACAAAAAAAGAAAACTATAGACCAATATCACTTATGAACATAGATGCAAAATCCTGAACAAAATACTAGCAAACAGAATCCAACAACATATTAAAAGGATCATATACCATGACCAAGTGGGATTTATCCCAGGGATACATGGATTCTTCAATATACACAAATCAATCAATGTGATACACCATATTAAGAAACTGAAGAATAAAAACCATATGATTATGTCAATAGATGCAGAGAAAGCTTTTGACAAAATTCAACACCCATTTATGATAAAAACACTCCAGAAAATGGGCACAGAAGAAACCTACCTCAACATAAAAAGGCCATATATGACAAACCCACAGCAAGCATCATACTCAATGGTGAAAACCTGAAAACATTTCCACTAAGATCAGGAACAAGACAAGGATATCCACTCTCACTACTCTTATTCAATATAGTATTGGAAGTCCTAGCCACAGCAATCAGAGAAGAAAAAGAAATAAAACGAACACAAATTGGAAAAGAAGGAGTAAAACTGTCACTGTTTGCAGATGACATGATACTATACATAGAAAATCCTGAATATGTCACCAGAAAACTACAAGAACTAATCAATGCATTTGGTAAGGTTGTAGGATACAAAATTAATGCACAGAAATCTCTGGCATTCCTATACACCAACAATGAAAAATCAGAAAGAGAAATTAAGGAAACAATCCCATTTACCATTGCAACAAAAAGAATAAAATACCTAGGAATAAATCTACCTAAGGACGCAAAAGACTTGTACTGAGAAGACTATAAAACACTGATGGAAGAAATCAAAGATGACATAAACAGATGGAGAAATATACCATGTTCTTGGATTGGAAGAATCGATATTGAGAAAATGACTATATTACCCAAGGCAATCTACAGATTCAATGCAATCCCTATCAAATTACCAGTGGAATTCTTCACAGAATTAGAACAAAAAATTTTACAATTCGTATGGAAACACAGAAGACCCTGAATAGCCAAAGCAATCTTGAGAAAGAAAAACGGAGCTGGAGGAATCAGGACCCCCGACTTCAAACCATACTACAAAGCTACAGTAATCAAGACAGTATGGTACTGTCACAAAAACAGAAATATAGATCAATGATACAGGATAGAAAGCCCAGAGATAAATCCATGCACATATGATCACCTAATTTATGACAAAGGAGGCAAGACTATACAATGGAGAAAAGACAGCCTCTTCAATGAGTCGTGCTGGGAAAACTGGAGAGCTACAATAAACGAATGAAATTAGAACACTATATAACACCATACACAAAGATAAACTCCAAATGGATTAAAGACCTAAATGTAAGACCGGACACTATAAGGCTCTTAGAGGAAAACATGAAAAGCACACTTTGACATAAACCATAGCAAGATCTTTTTTGACCCACCTCCTAGAGTAATGGAAATAAAAACAAAAATAAACAAATGGGACCTAATTAAACTTCAAAGCTTTTGCACAGCAAAGGAAACCATAAACAAGATGAAAAGACAATGGGAGAAAGTATTTGCAAATGAAACAGTGGACAAAGGATTAATCTCCAAAATATACAAACAGCTCATGGAGCTCAATATCAAAAAAAACAAACAATTCAACTAAAAAATGGGTGGAAGACCTAAATAGACATATCACCAAAGAAGACATACAGATGGCCAAGAGGCACATGAAAACATGCTCAGCATCACTAATTATTAGAGAAATGGAAATCAAAACTACAATGAGGTATCACCTCATGCCGGTCAGAATGGCCATTATCAAAAAAGCTAGAAACAATAAATGCTGGAAAGGGTGTGGAGAAAAAGGAATCCTCCTGCACTGTTGATGGGAACGTAAATTGATACAACCACTATGGAGAACAGTATTGAGGTCCCTTAAAATCTAAAAAGAGAACTATCGTATGACCCAGCAATCCCACTACTGAGCATATACCCTGAGAAAACCATAATTCAAAAAGAGACATGTACCACAACGTTCATTGCAGCACTATTTACAATATCCAGGACATGGAACCAATCTAAATGTCCATTGACAGATGAATTTATAAAGAAGACGTGGCACATATATACAATGGAATATTACTCAGCCATAAAAAGAAACGAAATTGAGTTATTTGTAGTGAGGTGGATGGACCTAGAGTCTGTCATACAGAGTGAAGTAAGTCAGAAAGAGAAAAACAAATACCATATGCTAACACATATATATGGAATCCTAAAAAAAAAAATGGTACTGATGACCCTAGTGGCAGGGCAGGAATAAAGACGCAGACGTAGAGAATGGACTTGAGGATACGGCGTGGGGGAGGGGGAAGCTGGGGCGAAGTGAGAGAGTGGCGTGGACATATATACACTGCCAAATGTAAAATAGATAGCTAGTGGGAAGCAGCAGCATAGCACAGGGAGATCAGCTCGGTGTTTTGTGATGACCTAGAGATGTGGGATAGGGAGGGAGGGAGGGAGGCTGAAGAGGGAGGGGATATGGGGACATATG
Organism: Neophocaena asiaeorientalis asiaeorientalis; assembly: GCF_003031525.2. Taxonomy (NCBI): domain Eukaryota; kingdom Metazoa; phylum Chordata; class Mammalia; order Artiodactyla; family Phocoenidae; genus Neophocaena; species Neophocaena asiaeorientalis. The sequence goes on along the minus strand of NW_020175821.1, from coordinate 10,897,540 downwards.
TATGCATATGGCTGATTCACTTTGTTGTACAACAGAAACTAACACAGTATTGTGAAGCAATTATACTCCAATAAAGATCTATTAAAAAAAAAAAAAAGAAAGAAACTGGAACCCAGCTAAACATAAGTGGCCAAGGAGCAGATACAATTACTCTTTCTTTGTTTCCCATATAAGTTCTAAATGCTTGAAAAGTCTAGTGATATCTAACTCAGGAACTGTGGTACTGTGGAAACAACAGTGAACTTGGGATCATAGGATTTCTGGATCTTGGGTAAGTCACTTAATTTCTCTGAGCGTTAAGTTGCCATATCTGTTAAATGCCTTCTTTCCAAGGTTGTTATGAGGATCAAGTCAAATTCTGAATATAAAAATGCATAATGCCCATGTGGTTTTACTGGAGAATTTCACCAAACATTTAAAGAAGAATGAAAACCAATGCCACAGAAGGATCTAATGTAAAACATGGTGACTATAATTGATTGATAAGTAAAATGAGTCTAACACCCAATTCCAATGTGTGTGCGTGTGTGTGTGTGCATGTGTGTGTGTGTTTCCCGTACCACCAGGCAATTCTTGGACACCAGTGGGGTGTCCTACAATTCAACCCAATTCTGACTCATCTACCTGGAGAGAGCTTTGGATCCCACAGATTAAGGGCTCAGTCTTACAAGACTGCCTCCTCCCCTTCGGATGACAAATTCCAAGCTCAGGTTGTTACTGTGCTTCTGACTGACCACGCGGCTACAAACCGGAGTTTCCCATGACCCACTCCTTGGACTTCATATGCCAGTCACAAGTCCAGGTTGTTACCTGTATTTCTGACCAACTGGCTATAAATCAGAGGCTCCCACAACCACCTCGTTTATCTGATTAATTTACTAGAGCAACTCACAGAACTCAGGAAACCCGTTTACTTACCAGATTATCAATTTATTACAAAGGGTATTAAAGGATACATACAAATCAACAGCCAGAAGAAGAGATACATATGGTGGGGTCCAGAACAAAGGAGTCTCTGTACTTGTGGAGTTTGGGGGTCTCATGGAATTTGGGGCATGGCACAGTGGTATGTGGAAGCATTCTGGTTCCCCAACCTAGAAGGTCTTCAAACCCCTTGCTTTTTGGGTTTTTAATGGAGGCTTCATTATTTAGGCATGAATGATTAAATGATTAAATCATTGGCTATTGGTGACTGATTCAACCTACATCCCCACCTCTTCCCCAGAAATCAGACGGTGGTGCTGAAAGTTCCTATCTTCTTCTCTTAGTTGCTTTCCAAAAGTCACCTCATCAACATTAGCCTAGTTGTGGTGGAAAGGAACTGAAGCAAGAGACCAAGTATTATAACAAAGGATGCCTCCATTGTTCTTATTACTCAGGAAATTCCAAGGGTTTGGGGAGCTGTGAGCCAGAAACTGTGCACAAAGACCAAATATACATGAGAAACATGTATGTGGACATCTGAATGACCACATCTATATTTCTTATAAATCACAGTATTGCAATAACACTGTATTATCTAATTTAAATTTGCTAAGAGAGTAGAACTTAAATGTTCTCACCAAAAAAATGTAAATATGTGAGGTGACAGATGTGTTAATTAACTACACGAGAGGAATCCTTTGACAATGTATACTTAAATTAACACGATGTACACTTTATCTTAAAATTGTATATGTCAATTACACCTTACTAAAACTGAAACTTAAAAAAAATTCTAGAGTCTCTTCTAAAAAATAGAAAAGAAGGGGACCCTTTCCAATTCATTTTATGAAGTCACTATTGCTCTGACATCAAAACCAGGCAGAGTACAAAACATGCAAAAATCATTAGCAAAGTATTAGCAAATAGAAGCTGGCTATATATAGAAAGAATTATACACCATGACCAAGTGGCATGTAATCCAGTGATGGAAGGCTGTTTCAATATTTGAAAAATCATTCAGTGTAATTCATCACATTAACAGGCTAAAGAAGAAAAATCACATGATTATATCAATTGATGCAGAAAAAGCAGTTGACAAAATTCAACATTCATTCATGATAAAAACTCAGAGAAGTAGGAATGGAAGGGAACTTCTTCAACATGATAAAGAACATCCATGAAAACCTACAGCAAACATCATACTTAATGACGAAAGACTGAATGCTTTCTCCCTGAGATCAGGAACAAGGCAAGGACAGCTGCTCTTACCACTGCTATTCAACATGGTACTGGAAGTTCTAGCTAGCTCAGCAAAGCAAGAAAAAGAAATCAAAGACAAAGAGATCAAAAGAAAAAAAAAAAAAAAACCTATCTCTGTTGCATATGGCATGAAAGTCTACTTAGAAATCCCAAGAAATCTACAAGGAAACTCCAAGAACTAATAAGTGAGTTCAGTAAGATCATAAGATATAAGATCAACATAAGAAAATCAATTGTATTTCTATATGCTAGCAAAAAAACACATGGAAACTGAAATTTAAAATACAGGATGACTTATAACCTTTCAAAAAATAAAATACTTAGGAATAAATATAATAAAACTTATACAGAACCTATATGCTAAAAACTACAAAATGCTGATGAAAGAATCAAAGAAGATCTAACAAAATGTTGAGACATACTGTGTTTATGGATTAAAAGACTCAACATAGCAAAGATATTAATTCTTCCCAAATTAATATATAAATTTAATGTACTTCCTATCAAAATCTCAGCAAAATTTCTTTTTTGCATAAATGAAGACAAAATAATTCTAAAATTTATATGGAAAGGTAAAGGAGCTGAAATAGTTAATACCATTTTTTAAAAAAGAGGAATAAAGTGAGAAAATCTATCTGTCTAAATTTTAAACCTTATTATACAACTATAGTAATCAAGAGTGTGAGGTATTTGCAGAGAGGTAGACACATAGATCAATGAACTAGAACAGAGAGTCCAGAAACAGCCCCATACAAGGATGGCCAACTGAATTTTGACAAAGGTGCAAAAACAATTCAATGGAGGAAGGGTAGTCTTTTCAATAAAGGGTGCTGGAGCAACTGGACAGCCATAGACCAAAAACAAAATAAAAACAAAAACACTCTATACAAAAGTTAATTCAAAATGAATCATAGATTTAAATTATGTAAAACTATAAAACTTTTAGATGAAAATATGCAAGAAAATCTTTGGGTCCAGGGCTTGGTGAAGACTCTTAAGACATGACACCAAAAACAGGATGTATAAAAGAAAAAAAAAGCAATAAATTGGACTTTAATAAACAACTTTTTTTTTCTACAAAAGACCCTATTAAGAGGATTAAAAAAACAATTTATAAGCTGGGAGAAAATATTTGCAATCCACATGTCTTAGGATTCATATTTAGAGCATAGAAAGGACCCTCAAAACTTAACAGTAAAAAAACTAACAATCCAATTAGAAAATGGGCAGAAGATGTGAAAAGACATTTTACTGAAGAGGACAGATGGATGGCAAATAAACACATGAAATGATGTTTAGTACCCCTAAGCATGAGGAAATGTACATTAAGACCATGAGGAGATATACCTATTCACTAATAGAATGGCTATAAGAAAAAAGAATGACAATACCAAGTGCTGTCAAGGATGTAGAGAAACTGGGTTCCTTGTACATTGCTGGTGGAAATGTGAAATGGCAAGCTACTCTGAAAACTAGTTTGGCAGTTTCTTAAAAAACTAAACATACATTTACCATATTACTCAGCAGTTGCACTCCTGGGTATTTATCCCAAAGAAATCAAACCATGTCTACATAAAAACCTGTACATGATTGTTCATATTAGCTTTATTTGTAACAACCAAATACAGTAAACAAATAAAATGGCCTACAATAGCTAAATGGTTGGACTGTGGTACATCCATACCATGGAATACTACTTAGCAACAAAAAAGGAACAAACTGATTTGGAACAAACAAAAAGGAAAAAGGATAAATGCAACAATTGAGATAGATCACCAGTTCATCACACTGAGTGAAAAAAAGCCAATCTCTAAAGGTTGCATACTGTATGATTCCATTTACATAACATTCTCAGAAATTATACAGATTAGTGGTTGCCAAAGGTTAGGGATGGGGGTACGGGAAAAGGAAGTGGGAGTGACTATAAAGCTGTAGCTCTAGGGATATCTTTGTGGTGGTGGACTCGTTTTGTATCTTAATTGCGTTGGTTACATGAATCTACACATGTGATAAAATCACATATAACTACACATACACTTTATACCAATGTCAATTTCCTCATTTTAATATTGTACTGTAGTTACATAAAATGTAAGCATTTCAGGAAACTGGGTGAAGGGCACATGGGATCTCTCGGTACTATCTTTGCAACTCCCTATGAATCTATATTTGGTTCAAAAGAAAATGTTTTTAAAGAATTCACACTAAACCACCAAACAATGTATAATTTTAAGGTGGCAGTGTGCAAATCCAAGCAAATGGCTAGAAAACTCGGGGGTTAGATGCTTCTGGAAATTTATCTCTCCTCATCCCTTTGCAGTTTTGTTACTATCTGGATTCCAAGATTTTGGGTTGTTAAGGCCGGGAGGTGTCATTGAAAGCAGTGCTTCTCAAGCTGATGTCCATGTAAATCCTCTGGGGATCTTTTTAGGATGTAGATTCTGATTTCAAGGGTCTGAGTGGGGCCTGAGATCAGGGCCTTGATTAGGGTGAGGTGAGAGGGGCAGGATCATTCAAGTGCTGGGTCAGATCCTTTCTTCATTTAAAATTATGGTATTTTCGGGCTTCCCTGGTGGTGCAGTGGTTGAGAGTCCGCCTGCCGATGCAGGGGACACGGGTTCGTGCCCCGGTCCAAGAATATCCCACATGCCACGGAGCATAAAGGGGGGGGCCCCCGTACCCAAAAAAAAAAAAAAAAAAAAAAGATATTTTCTTCATCATGGGTTTTTGCATTAATTTTGATTTTTAAAAATATTATTTATTTTGATTACTGAGTTTCGGGGTGCCCCCTTAAATTTTGCACTGGAGGGGGCCATCCCCCTTGGCCTCACCCCACTCCTGGCCCTGCCTGAGATGCAGCATTTCTAATAAGCTCCCAAATAAGACCAGTGCTGCTGGTGTGTAGACTATATTTTGAATAGCAAGGGACTACAGACAGGTGGGGCAGCCCCCGCAATGGTAGGGTACCCACAAAAGAAGTTCTCCTCCCTCCTCGACTCCACCACTACCACCACTTTGCATGACAAGGGCATTTCTCAACACTGGCAGGTAACCCACTGGCAAAGCCGTAGCTAGGGCCCTGGAATTTAATTTCATGCCAAGCTTCCCAAGTTGTGGTCTATTGTTGTCCGTCAGCTCTGTCCCGGGGACAGAACCAAATCACTCTCACATTTTACATGCTGGTCTGACCCACCCTCCATTTGGTCTACTTTCCTTGCTCCTAGTCTCACAGAGGAGGAGCCCGAGGCTCCCAGTGGCATTGTCATGTCCTGTCCTTGGTACCCAAGGATCCACTGTGTCTCACAACTCATTCCAGGCCACTTGGAACCAGGTAAATCTACCTTCCCGACAGGCTGTGCTGGACCCACCAGCTGAGGATAGACACAACACAAGTGATTTGTCCATTAATAATAGTTCATGAGACATTAAACAGACATGTCTCGTCTGCCTCCTGGCTACTCAGTGAACCTGGCTGATGCGTAATCTACTCTCCTCTTCCAGGCAGTTAATGGAGGAAACACTGTGGTCAGGACATCAATACTAACTTGATTTTTCCTTTTCAGCTGCAATTAGAAATGATCTTTTCTGAGTTGTATTCACAGCTAGAGCTGCCTGCATTTTCCTTGTTTGTGAATTTCACAAAGGCAGTTTGGATTTGTAAACATTCTAAATCTCAGAAAGCACTTGCTAATAAAGGAAGAAAACAAACTGTGAGTCCCTCTAGGCAGAGTTATTCCTGCTCAGGGGCTAAAAAAAAAATATTTTTAAGGGAACCATCCTTGTGGCCTAGCAAACTGAACCTCGGGCATTCCCTAACAAAAATTTAATGAGTGTTTATTATGTTCAAGGCTCTTTGCCAGGTGCTATAGGGGACATAGAGAAGTAAAAGACACAATCCCTATCTCTAGGGAGCTTAGGTTTTCAATGCAAGGACATGGCATCCTCTGCTTAATCAATACCAAAATGAACAGCAGAGACCTTAAGTGCTATAGGACTTCAGGGGAGGGAGCAATCCCAGTGGAATGGGGTGGCCTGGGAAGCTTTCCTAGAACAGATGAGACTTGAGCTGGGTCCTGACAGCAGAGGAGAGGAAGGTATATTCACTCTGTCTTTTAATTTTCTGTTTTCTGATGCTTTAACATCTGGGCCCTTGCTGACCCTGGAAGGGCCACCCTCCAAGAGTTTGCCAGTTCCTAGAGATAGTAAACAACTTATCCTAGAGATGGAAAACAACTCACTCTAGAATGCACCCTTCCCGTACCACCGCCTCCATCTGGCTCTCACACTTAGGGCCACTATTCCCCTGCCCTAATCACCCCAGAGCCAGGTACCATACTAGAGACAGCTCCTATGTCACAGAGCCTGTTGAAATCATTCACACTAGCCAATCCTAAGCCTGCTTACCCTGCCTCTCCCCCTTCCTACAGAAACCACAACAAAGGCTCTTCCCCATGTCTCACCCCATCTCTCTGCCTCCTGACTGGCCCTGGTGCTTCCCCATGTGGCCCCCCACCCCTGAAACCTGTCATGTCCTCTCCTCTTGGGATCTGTGAGTATACATATCTTTTCAATGGCAATCATCTCCTGATCTGTTGGCCTTGCCACACCTAAATAATAGCAAAGCCTACATTTTGAAACAGAAGAAAGACACTCATTCCAGGGGGACAAGGCGATGTGAGCAGATGAACTGAGTCATGAGTGGAGTCTCCAGGCTCTATGGCTTGGCTTCTTTGAAAAGCAATGATACCATTTTCAGCCACTGTCACTGAGGGTGTCCCCCAAACGACTTGAGCATCTTTCTGGATCTTCCTCTAGTCCCAAATCCTCCAGTCTCAATCCTTTTGGGAAGCAGGGAGCCGAGCGATCACACGCCCCTGGCTGGGTGAAACAGTCAGTCATACCAGCCTCTCTGAGTTGTCCAGCCTAAGGCATAAGACAGTTGTCAAGTGAGATTCCTACTTGAGTCTGAAATGAGTAGGAAAGAGTGGTATTTTCTCTGACGTTGATCCATGGGTGGGACAATGGGAGCCCACCATGCCACCCCTTGGACATCATTAGCTGAGTGGGCTAAGAGCCCCCTAAAATAAGTGCAGCAGGCTTACTCCCCCCCAGGGATTTACAGACTTACCCCAGGGAGCAGTTAGCTGAGCTCTTCATGAATCAGCCCTGCCCTTGCTATAGCCAGCTACAAGTGCATGCCATTGTGCCTCAGTGGAACTGGGGGAGAGGATGTGGATTCACCCCTCACTGGATTCACCCAGTGGCCTCTCCCCTTCCTCAAACCCGTTACCTGCAACTCTAGGAGAAGCAATGAAATATGAAGCCCCTTGAGGTCATGAGAGCACAGATTTTTCTTCACAGTGAAAGCGTCTTAGTCCCGCCTATCTGACTCGGGAAGGCACGTGATGGAAGCTACGTTTCCCGAGGAGGTGATAGCATGCCCAGATCCGGTGCATTCTTCTGCCCAGTGTCTGTGGCTAGCGGCTGACCAGCAGAAGAGGTGGTCTGAGCTTGGATGCACATGGGGATCAGGCTGAGGTCCCTGAACACAGTCATGTGCAGAGCAGCCCTGGAAACCTTGAGAAGCTCCCCTGGACACAGAATCCAGTCTCCTATTGACCATCTGTCAACTCTCACCAGCTGCCCCCCCCCACCCCCACTGCGCATGCCTCAGGCTGTATGAACCGACCCAGGAAAGTAATCAGTGCTTCCCAGAACCCCTTGCATGCTTGGCTTTCCTCTAGTTCCTGGATTTTTAACCATTTGTCTGGCTTTTGCAGCCCTGAACTGGTTGTCAGGGAGAAACAGTGTGGCACAGTCACTCCCTCTTTACCGCCGATCTTATTTGCTCCGCTACCTCTAGCTTGGGAGGATTGGAGTCCCTTTGTCTTCACAGCTGGGAAATGATTTATGACCCTCATTTCCTCAACTCTCACTTCTGACAGGCAGTGCTGGGGTGAACCTCTCATACGTCCCAGCTGCCATGTGCCACCCCAGAAGTCTCCATTCAAATCCGTTCCACTTGAAAAGCCCCCCTCCGTCCCACCTCCAGATCTCCAGCCGTCACCCCTTTCAAACCAGGACCAGGCTACAAGCTTCTTGGAATTCACCCACTGTTGAAAAAGCTTTTTTCTATTTATTGCCTCAGAAATAGAGAGCTAAATATATACATGAACCCTTCAGTGAGACTCACAAACACATGAGAGAATTATTTCAGAACCCTGCAGACTGTAATACTAAATATAACTGGGTGGGTGGGTGGATTGGGGAGGGAGGCGTGGCTAGAGTGGAAGGTGAGGGGGAAGGAATAAAGGCAGGAGGAGGACACATGATGTAGAAAACCCACCGTAGCTTCACATTAAGGAGACGAGTCTCTGTCATTTGCATGGAATCAGGCTCTATTTTTAACTACAAGTCTGTTACTCCACACTTCATTAACCATTAACCTTTTTGAATGGCTTCTTATTTAGGGATAATTCAGGCTTTGCAGTAGGATTTATTGAGGAAATAGCTTTGCCTTTATTAAGTAAAACAAGTGGAGAACATGAGGCCAAGAAATTTCCTTTTTTGTAAGGACATGGTCCTCCTGAGGCTGTAGTGCAGGGTAGGATTTCTTAAAGGTTAAAAGTTGCTTTTCTCCTACAGAACGCTATTGGAAAAACGCTGTTTTCTTCACAGCTTTCTTATTTGTGTTCATCTTTCCTCTCTGCTTCCCCAAGAGTCAGTAGAAATATCTTCTGGAAATAAGGGCCCCCTTAGCTAGGGCAACTGACTGCCCAGTTTTGCCCAAAACTTTCCTAGTTTTAGCACTAAAAGTTCTATGATCGGGAAGACCGTTCAGTCCCCAGCAAACTGAGACGGTTGGTGTGTTATGCTAAATAACGGCCCTCGAGGGCTTCCCTGGTGGCGCAGTGGTTGAGAGTCTGCCTGCCGAGGCAGGGGACGCGGGTTTGTGCCCCGGTCCGGGAGGATCCCACGTGCCGCGGAGCGGCTGAGCCCGTGAGCCATGGCCGCTGAGCCTGCGCGTCTGGAGCCTGTGCTCCACAATGGGAGAGGCCACAACAGTGAGAGGCCCGCGTACCGCAAAAACAAACAAACAAACAAATAAAAAACGGCCCTCGAAAGATGTCCATGTCCTAATCCCTGGAACCCGAAAATATGTTACCTTAACATAGCAAAAGGGACTTTGCAGATGTGACTTAAATTAAGGATCTTGAGACAGGATGATTTTCCTGTATTATCCAGGGGAGTCCCATGAAATCACAGAGGGAAGGCAGGAGGGTCAGACTCAGAGGAGATGTAACAACAGAATCAGAGGGAGATTTGAAGATGGAGGAAGGAGCCATGGGACCAGGAATGCAGGCAGCCTCTGGAAGCTGGGAAAGGCGAGGGAGCAGATCTCCCTCAGAGCTTCCAGGAAGAACACACCTTGATTTTAGGACTTCCAGACCACAAGATAATAAATTTCTGTTTCTTTAAGCCAAAAAGTTTGTGATAATTGATTACAGCAGCAGGAGTAAATCAATATAGTTGTCACCCTAACCCTGCCTCCACCAGGGTGCCCGGTCTACCACTGAATCTTGCCGTCTTTTTCTTTTACGTGCACGTGAACCAAAGAACAAGTATCAGCTCTCACAGAAGTGGAGAAAAGAAATCAGCTCACAAAAAATGTACATGTGTTAGACTTTTTCAGGGTCACAGAAATGACACAGTTTAAAAGTAATTTCAGTGTTATTTTGGAATTTCCTCTTTAAAGAAACCTATAAGTAAAGAAATGTACAATAACTTATAAACACCCCAAAGTAAAGCCTTTACAACTCCTTAAGTTTGGACACCGAGCCGACCTAGGAGGCAATGGAGTACAATTTTATAGGCTCTAGGTTCAAATCCTGCCCCAGTCGTTGAACCTGTGTTTAAAATCCTGCCCCAGGCATTACTAGCTGGGTGATCTTGGGTTAGTTACTCAGCTGCTCTGGCTGCTGACTCATCTCTAAGCTGAAGATAATAAAATTATTCAGCTCACAGGATTGTTAGATAGTAGATGCAAAGAGCTCAGGATAGCACCAGCGCCCAGGAAACACTGACCATACTTTTCTTTCTTGGGAAAGCCTAACAACTCCTTTGGGGAGGAAAGTGTGAGATAATAGAAAATATATATATATTGGTCTGTGCCCCCAACTCCTGGCACAGAGCTCCTAAAACCCTTGTAACTTCCTAAGTGATGAGAAACCTAGGCGCATCTATTGTTCTAGTATTTGTCCTTGACCCCGTCAGTGACACAGGGCTCTTAAAACCCTTGCAAATTCCTAAGTAATGAGAGCACAAGGAAAATCTTTTGTTTTAATGAGGTGACTCTAGGTGAGTTCCCAGATGACTCCTGGGTGGAGGCTGGTCACCAGGAAGACCAAGCCATGATTAAAAGCTTGGAATTTTCAGCTCCACACCCCCACACCCTCCCCATCCTCCAGAGAGGGGATAGGGGGCTGGAAATGGAATTAATAATTGATCGTGCCTACGTGAGGAAGCCTCCATAAAAATCCCAGTAGTAGGTGGTTCAGAGAGCTTCCAGGCTGGTGAACATATCACTGGGAGGGTGACACACCCCAGCTCCACGGGGACAGAAGCTCCTACGCTCGGGACCCTCCCAGACCTCACCCTGTGTATCTCTTCAGCTGGCTGTTCATCTGTATCGTATCCTTTAATAAACTGGTGAACGTGTTTCCCTGGGTTCTGTGAGCTGCTCTAGCAAATTAACCCAAGGAGGGAGTTTTTAGAACCTCGCATCTGTAGAGTTTGGTCAGAAGCAGAGGTGAAAGCACGTGAGCTCTCTACTGGTGTCTGAAGTATGTGTGTGGAGCGAGGTGAGGGGTTAGGGTTAGGGTCTGGGGGGAATGGGACAGTCCTGTGGGACTGAGCCCTTAGCCTGTGGGATCTGATGCTATCTCTGGATAGATAGTGTCAGAAGTGAGATAAATTGTAGGACACCAGGCCGGTGGGGCAGAAACTGCCTGTTGTGGAGAAAAACCTCCAAACATTTGGTCACCAGAAGTGGCAGAAGTGTGTTTTGTATGAGGGGTAAAGGAGACACACAAGGAAGGGTCTCATAGCAGGGAAGAACTGGGTTTTTCCCTACGTAGGAAGGTGGAAAACTGAGATTTTTTCCTTATAACCAAAGTTATAACAAGAAAAATTCAAAAACTCTTTCTAAAAACATGCACCTTGCCACTGTGGGAGTAGGAAGTTTGAGAAGTCTTACTTTCGACCTGCAATGCTTGCCGGTATCCCCAATGAGATGTTTTTCTTGGCGCTCACTACCTCTCTCGTCCTGTCCTATCCTTAGGAGAGCAGATGTGCCCCTCTCGGCTTGAGAAGCCACCTCTGGAGACCAGGAGTCTGACTCTTTCCAGACCCTGATCTCCACTTGTCCTTACGTGAAACCAAAGAAAGGGTTCTGAGTCATGTCAGCGAAGCCAAGACCGAGGGTGGGGGTGGGGTGTGCTGCACTTGGGCAGATTTCCACTCACTTTAGAGCATTAGCTGAGTTGCCGGGTGTGTTCGGATGATGGATGGGAGAGAGAGCCGCATCCAGGAAATGTCAGCCTGGCCCACTGCTCTCCAGGTTATGGACTGAGCCCTGCTGGCACGGGGCACAGAGGTTTCTGGTGCGATGGAGGAGACTGTTCTGAAAGGTTCCATTGGTCTTATGAAACTCAGAGCTCACAGAGATTTTTGCTGCTTCTCCCTGAACTGACTTGGAGGTATGACTCCAGGGGGCACCAGCAGGAAACAATCTTAAGATGGCCATTAGGATTCTGATGTGAAATGAGATACCATTGTTGTGTATCCCTTAAGGCAATTTTAAAAAATGATACTAATTAGTGTCAGTGAGGATGAAGGGAGGTATGCATTCTAACACACTGTTGGTGGGAGTACAAATTGATTAAGCCTTTTAGGAAAGCAATATGGAGGTCAGCATCTATCAAAATGACAAATGGGCATAACCACTGACCTGGCAATTCCACTTCCAGGAACGAATACTACAGAAAAAAACTTGCACATGTGCACAGAGATGTGTTCAAAAGGATGTTTCACTTTAGCATTATCTGTAATAGTAAAAAATCAGAAATCAATATAAAAGATGTTAGACAAATTATGGTATATACATCTAAAGGAATATTATGCAGCCATTAAAAACAATGAAGAAGGCCTGACATGGAAGAACTCTAAGACACATTGTTAGAGGGGGAAAAAATCAAGTAACAGAACAGTACCTATAGTATGGTGACATTTGAATAAAATGCTATGAGTGTAAAATAAATTCAGCTAATGATAAGGAGAGAAGGGAAGAAGCTGAAACAGAGAAGGTAAGGTGTGGGCCAGCTTCTTTGCGGAAGTGACATAGGGGAAGAGAAGTGAATGACAAGGCCTCAGCCACACAAGATCTGGAGGGCACGTGTGGCAGATCAGCGAGAGCAGCTGGTAAAGTCCTGGAGGCAGAAGAGCCAGGCTGGTGCTGGAGTCACAGAGGTTTGAGGGAGACCCACAGGCAAGGGCCTTGTAAGCAGGGAAGACGTTTAGGATTTTATTCTAAGCACGTGGAGGGCTGTAGGCAGAAGGATCTGAGTTACATTTCTGAAAGCTCAGAATTGGCCTTGGGTGGGGATTCCCTGGTGGCACAGTGGTTGAGAATCTGCCTGCCAATGCAGGGGACACGGGTTCGAGTCCTGGTCTGGGAGGATCCCACATGCTGCGGAACAACTGGGCCCGTGAGCCACAACTACTGAGCCTGCGCGTCTGGAGCCTGTGCTCCGCAACAAGAGAGGCCGCGATAGTGAGAGGCCCGCACCGTGATGAAGAGGGGCCCCCACTTGCCGCAACTAGAGAAAGCCCTCGCACAGAAACGAAGACCCAACACAGCCAAAAATAAATAAATAAATTTATTTAAAAAAAAAAAAATTGGCCTTGGGTGAAAAATGAATAGTGGAGGCAAGTGACAATCACAGGAGTCCAGGCTAGAAATAGTCATGAACCTACCAATCACCAGGCCTCCTATCATGTTCTTCTGACAGAGACATGTTAATCTGCATCTTCCAAGGTGTTCGGTAACTACGATATTCTTTTTAAAAGTAAAAAGACCTATGTTAAGTGGAGAGTAATATTACAGGAGAATTAAATTTTGTTAGAGTTGATTAATTATGCAGGTTATTTTGTTAGAAACATATCTTGATCTGGTCAAATTCTTTCCGCAGCATACAGCAGTTTACTCAACAACCTGATATTATATTGTTAGTTTATGAAGTGTAGCAGAACTGTTCCCCCAACCCAAGAGTGAAAAGGAGACCCCAGGAATTATGAAAACCTGTATAAAATGCCCAAGTCAAGTTCCACAGTCTCATGCTCTTACGTGTACTCTCTACGTGCTGAAGCATAATTCTCTGGTTTCTGTTTCTTATTTTAGCTAAAGTTACAGTGTCCCCTAGAAGACCAAACTTTTTTTTTTTTAATCCTAATTTTAAGCATAGCAAATATTTTCTCTTGGATGAACCTTCTCAGCACTTTTTTGAAAATATAAAGTGGACACTAGAAGAATCATGGAAATTCACCCCGGGCGGTCCACAGCTCTGTTCTTGGAATATAGAAGATGAGTTTCGTGACCTTCCACAGAGAAGGCAGTTCTAATTAGAGTGAAAAGAGACAGCTAGGATTTAGGTAACTCTGCAGTCACCCTAGGCGGGGCTCAGATGGACTCTCCCAAACATTCTTAAGATGCGTATTTCTGATTATTCAAAAACCTTGGCACGGTGATCTGAATCTTAGTATCTCTAGGTCAGCTTCCCAAACTGCCCTGACCCTGAGACTGCTTTCCAAAACTCTGTGTGAACAGCCAGTGCAGAATATGACATAGTCCTAATGCTTTAGAACCAGCACCCAGAGTAATACAACAAACCCCGACTTCTAGAGTGCCTCAGATATCAAATCACAACTATTTCTCGTCCCTCCATTAGCCCAACGTTGAATCAAATGCCCTCCAGCTTGCTCTGGTCCCTCTCCTGTCCCCAGTAGTTTCCCAAGAAGGCCAGAAAACCCCTATTCTTAAGGAAGTTTCTAGATCAGCTGTTCACAATCAGGGCTGATTTTGCTCTCAGGGGACATCTGCCAATGCCTGGAGACAATTTTGGCTGTCACAATTGGAAGGAGGGTACTACTGGCTTTTAGGTGGTAGAGGCCAGGGATGCTGCTAAACATCCTGCAATGCACAGGACAGCCTCCTACAACAAGAATTATCTGGTCCAATATATCAATAGTACCAAGGTTGATAAACCCTGCTCTAGATAAACAAAACAAGGCCTCTGTCTCGATAAAGCAGAAACTAATGTTAACACAGGTGGAAGAATTACAGTCCCAAGAGAGAAAAAAAAAAGGGCGTTGGGATTTCAGAGCCTGCCTTTCCGCCTCTTTTAGCACAAGGGACTGTTATTGGAAAAAATGACCAGGTCAAATACCATTATGACAAAATGCCTGTGTGACAAAGGGATTTCTAAGCCATCCAGGAGGGTTTTGAGAGATTAGGCCTAAGATTCCTGCTCACCCTAAGAGGCTGCACGTGGAAACTTGTCCCCCACTGGAGTGAAGGACAGTGATCTGGGACAAGCTTCAGCTCACCTGCCTTCTTCCTCTCTATCCACTCCGTCCCTTTGCTCTTACAAACCGAATCCATCAAGGGAGTCCCGCATCTCAGTTTCTAAACTCCCTGTGAGCTGACAGAATGAATGGTTTCTGTGCACTGTCGTTAAAGAGCTCAAGATTTTGGAACAAGCAGACAGCGCTATAGGGAATTCTTGGCCAGAGATCAAGGGAGAGAGACCCTTTCTCCTTGCAAGTCCTAATTAATCAATTGGTTCTTCATGAAAAGTTGTAAGGGAATAATTCAGACAAGCAGCAGTGAAAGGATTTTTCAGCAGCCTATTTTCTAGACTCAAAGTAATATTATATAATCATCAGGCTAAACGAATTGCACTGGTTTCTTGGCACTCCCCTGGTAAAGCATTTTTCTTCTGAAAGTTCAAATGACATGAACCTCTTTGCCCTGTCTTAGCAGGAGTGGACAAAGAGGCCTGTCCCTAGTAAAGCTCCCTGGAAGGACCTGCTTCCCACCTCTCGCGCTGGAGGACAGGAGGGGCTGCTTTATAACCTGATGGTTAAGAGCCGTGAAATGTAGTTACGACTTTTCTTTTGTCACGTGGACTGAAAGAAGCAGGCTGCTGCCCAGACCAGAGTAAAATGATCGTATGATACATCCCAGACTTCTGGCCCCTACGTACCCACACATACACACACAGATCATCATCATCTTCATCATCGTCCTGGTGTTCTGCCCAGTTAAACCAAACACATTTAGAAATTCACAAGCATATTATAAAACAGAAAAAGACAGAGAATCGTTTTCTCTAGGCATGTTATTCACAGGCTTTTGTTGTTGTTTTTAAAATTTTTTAAATAATCTCAGACTTAAAACAAATTGCAGGAATAATACAAAGAACTCTATACACCATTCACCCAGATTCCTAATTTGTTAATATCTTACCACATTTGCTTTACCATTTTTGCTTTCTGTACATTCATAGTGTTGTTACTTCTTAAACTATTTGATAGTAAGCTGCCTCTTTGCTCCTAAATACATCAGTGTGTATTTCCCAACAAAAAGGACATTTTAGTGACAGTTTATTAAGTTCATCCTTTTCCAGTTGAAGGAAGGCTGAATGTTTGACAAATGGTTTCAAAGTCTGAACCTGAAGAATAGGATTTTCCAAGGATCTCTTGGTATATCTGGGTACAAATCCTGGCTTTGCTACTCTCCAGCAATGTGACTTTGGATACCTTTTTTTTTTTTTTCCATGCGGGATCTTAGTTTCCCAGCCAGAGATTGACCCCTTACCCCCTGCAATGGAAGGGAGAGTCTTAACCACTGGACTGCCAGGGAAGTCCCTGGATACCTTCTTAAGTCTCAGTTTCTTCATCTGTAAAAAGGAGATAACGCTGGTAACTCTGTCATAGGTTGCTGTGAGGATCAAATGAACTAAGTCACTAAATAAGACTACAGTGGACAGGTTTAACACACGTGTGACACAATGCTCAGTAATGATAGTGCTTTTGCTTGTCATTATTCAGGAAAGCTACTCTCCAATATTTCTCCAGCCAGGGTCATTTCCTATGAAGCCCAATCCCATAGTTTTCATTGGTGGAACTGGCGTCATGTTGTACAATCTCCTTAATTTCTCCCTCTCCACTGCCAGCCACCCCCCCTCCCCACATCACTCTTCTGTTCAATTTAACCATGACAAATTTAGAAATTTATGAGCATACTATAGAATAGGAAAGAACAAAAACCCATTTCTCATAAGGTTATTAAAGTACTGTGCTTTGAAGTGGGACAGCCACAAAGACTCTAGCATGCCTGTGATCACATCTCTTAAGGAACAACAGACAGCAATTTTAGTAATTACCGCGGAAGAGAGGGAGATACTTGGCTCCTGGGTTTGTGGGTCAACCAGCGGTATTTTCTGTCCCTAGGTGTGGATAACTGGGTATTTGATTAGTAAGGAAAAAAGAAAACTAATGTTCAGAATATACTATGTTCCTGCCTATCTTTCTGCCTATGTTCCTAATCTATCTTTCACAAGATAGATATTTCTACTTTCAAGCATCTCCTTTTGAGAACTATACCTCTTAAAATCCAACAACAATGCACGTGTATTAATTAATCACTAATTATTACCAATGGCAGCTCCAAAGGGGAAGGCTGGAAGAAATGCCTTGAACCAGAAACCTATGGTTTGGTGCCTGCTACGGCTGGGTTTTCTCTCCAGGGCCCTGCTGGGTGAGTAGCTATTGGGAACTGGGTGGCTTTTGCTGAGCTACAGCTCTGGTCCTCCTGTTTATGAGGCAGACTCTGCCAACGGCTGTCTCAGCTGCAAGTCAGAAGCTGCCTTCAGGATGTCCCATGTGGAACTTTCTGCCTCTCTCTAGGGTCATCCATTCATCACCCTCTAAGATGCCTTCAAACCTTTCACAACTACCTGCCTGTAGGATGAGACCCAGACTCCCAAGTAGAGCATATCTGGCCCTTAAATCTGTACCCTGCAGCCCCTCCTCAGCTCCTGCTACAGCCCTCAAGCACGCCCTCTTCCCCCAGTGACATGGATTCATGAACACGCCACTGGTACCTTCATCTCTGTGTTCCTTCTGCCTCAGATGCCCTTCCCCAGCTGGTAACACCTGCCAACGCTTCAAAGTCCAACTTACCACACTGCGAAATTCATTCTTTCTTTCCACAGCTCCGTGTATATCTCCATAACAGGTTTGATCACATTTTCTTTGGGGCAACTACAGTTTAGGACAACGGTTTACTTCTTTATACATCCCCAGTACCTGGCCCCTCCATATCCACTAAACGTTCAATAACACTCTGCAGACACTCATCATATGCATGGCTCTTGAGTTGAACTACAGCACAGGTATGGATAAAAGTGCAAGCAACTAAAAAGTAGGATTTCCAGTCCGGAGGTGATTTTTTTCATCTACAAATGTAGCAACCTGTGGGCCAAAGAAACCCCACCAAAGTTCTATACTTTGTATATGCTAGTTTTGAGATTTAAATGCCTAATATCACTTCATACAGAATTTAAGAGATAAATAAAATAATAGTTAGGTCAAAAGTTTAAATTAACACTCCATCTTAATGTTCCATCCAATTTTTTTCTCTTGTTGTCTAGAACATTCATCCACCCCAACAAAAAGATGCTGCTCATGATTTAGAAAAAGGTAGAAGAGCGTGTTCAATGGGCTACGTAGCACACTGTGACCACCTGTGCCTGGCTGAAATCACTGGGGGCAGACAGACAGACAGAAATAAAGTGCTTTTGCATGTGCTTTTCAAAGGGTCCATTTATATTTCAACTGTTTTAACACAATAAAGAATAAGCACCGAGTTCCCCACTGACACGGCATTTCCATACTGGTGAACACAAACAAACATGCATCATGCACGTTTGGTAGCATGTGTGTAACTAGTCCAGCATTGCTTTAGAGGGTACTATGCACTGAGGACAGGTGCTGTGTCTGTGTGTGTGTGTGTGTGCATTTAATTCAAGGCAAATTAAAGACATCACATCCAAACTGCTTTTAAAATATTAGAGTAGCCCATGAACTGAGCACACCACCAAATTCAGAGTAACCAAAGCCTTTAATCTTTGATACGTAGAGGATTTTTGTCCTTAGTGACTACTGAAATAAAACACCTACTCTGGGGGAGGGTTGAGCCTGTATTTCTCTTCTTGGGTTCCGTTTCTGTGCATCCTGACACCATCTATAGACTGGGGGGCTGCAGGCAGCTTTCCTTGGGAATGCTGATGACGTCATAGGCCCAGAGTGCCCGCTGACACCACATGCTTGGGTTCCCAGGGACATCCCCCCCCTGGAATCTGGAATTCATTTTGACACAGGTCACGGAGAGCCATGTGAACAATGAGGAGGGAGCGGGTGGCAGGGCTGAGTGTCTGTCTTCCCAACTCCTCCCTGAGATCCGTGGCCACACGGTGAGATGGAAGCAGAGGGGAGAGGAGCTGGCTCCTCCTCTCCTGCAGGCTCTCCCGCTTGAAAAGGGAGCGGATTCATACCAAACACATTCTCCCTGACCCATTTTCTCCTTCATGTCTGTGAAAATCATTTGCTGAGCCAAACAACAGCCCGGGATTTCTTCCCGGGCCACTGTAATACCCAGGGCAGACCCAGGGTAGGCCAGCTCCACTGGGCATCCTGGGCCTTCGAGCTGGTCGGCCGTGGGCTCCCGATGGACCGTGCAGGAGTGTTGACACTTTGCTGGTGCTCTGGAGGGCAGGACTGGATGTCATCTGGCTTGCTGTCTTACCCATCCCACCCCCCAGCCCTTAGAAGATCATCTTCAATGTTGATACTCAACGAACAGTGAGGGAGTGAGGGAGTGGATAAATGCAGACTTCTCCCCATGGGGATATAGTATATTGTATACTAGGCAAAATGTGTTGGAAATAGCCCCCTATCTGATCCCCCTTCCTCCCACTTGTGGAAAACTGAGGTTTTTCACAGCAGCACCAACTCCTCATGTGGGCCCTGGCTCTGTATTTTGGAATCTCATTTACCTCCTGGGTGTATCCCATGTTCAGACCTCAGTGCCTCCCTCCTGCCCTCAGCTGATTGTTACTCAGTACTCTGACACTGCTAATCGCTCGACAGGTGTGTATTTTATAAATGTTACCTGATCCATGTCTAACACACGCTTTAATAAGAGCCCTTACCGTCTCTCCCCAGAAAAGTGACTCCAAGATGGGAATTTCCAGAACCTGCGTCAAGGTGGGGTAGATCCCTCTAGATTGGGGCCCTCGAGTCACGCCTCAAAAGCAGCAGCCACAGGGCCATGAGGTCAGGATGGTCAGCCCTTTAACTATACACAGTAGGCCCAGCTTCACCCTGCAGGTCTCAGCTCCAAATCCCCAGTCCCACCCTTAGCCTGACCCTAGTTTTCTATACACTCTCTGATCCCCGGTCCTCACCACCTCCAAACAGGCTCTGGAAGCAGAAAAGCCCTGTTAGAGTTGACTCAGTTTCCCCACATTTTATTGACAGAGAAGCGAAGGCCCAGAGACTGCCCAAGATAACCCATGGGTTGGAAAAGGATTCTTGAACTCCCACCCAAGTCCATGAACTCCAGGAATTTTGTCACTGGTCAAGGACAGGCCTCTACCCACGTTAATGCCAGGAGCTATTCGAAGAGTCTTGACTAGTGTCCAAAATATATATTTTTTAAAATTAGCATCAACTGTGAGCTGGATACTGTGCTAATAAGCACAAGAGATACAAACAGAGCACGCAGTGTGGGAGAGAGATACCTAAACAGACAAACACAATACAGTGTTCTAAGAGTTATAACAATGGGCCAGGTTTCTGAGTGTTGTATATGTGCCTGGCACTGTGCTACAGGCTTTATAATTACTGTTTTAATGACAGAGGTAAGCTCACGGTGCTATGGGAGCTCCTGAGTCCCACAGACAGTGGGAAACTGAGCCTCTAATCCTGGGCACTGGTCCAGGCTAACACTGTCTTTGCCTCACGTCCCCCGCAGGCCCTGGGACCCCAGCCCTGGATCCTGAGCGCTCCGCTCACTTTGGCTTTGTTGGGCCTTCTGGGCCTCCCATCCTGAAGCTCTCCTGCCTGTTTGCAGACGCTAGCCCAGTCTGTTAGAGAAAAGCCCAGGCCTGATGAAGAATCGCGGCCAGGCTTTAGAGCTGGCTTCTTCCTTGAGAGGAGGAGGGGGGATGCAGAAATGATGCCCACAGGAAAGGAGCGATTGAGTTGAGTTCTGTGTTTAGAAGCCAGGTCAGCTCTGGAAGATTTATGCCTGGTCGGTTTTGGAATTCCAAAACCAGAGCAAGGTCATCTTGCCCTCCCTGAGAAAGGAAATCCCCCAGAGAGGGTGGTAGGGGAGGAATTTCTGAGAGCCAGCGTCTCCTGAACAGGGAAGGGAGGGGTCGGGGAGGAGAGAGCAGTAGAACACTGCCTAGCCCTTCTCTCCCTGGGAAAAGTCCTAAATCCTTCCTGTCTCGGGTGAGCCAGAGGCCACGGGCTCCATCTGCTGAGACCTTGTAGATACACACACCAAACAAGCCCCAAACTGCTGACCTCTACTTTTACCTTCACTGGACTTCCTAAAATCAGATGCAGGAGCAGAGAGCATGGGTGACCCAGACACAGAGCTGTGTGGTCTGGGGTCTGGGTGCCTGGAGCCGGAAGGAGGGAAGGGCCATGAAGTGCAAGACTACTAAGGATTTTTAAAAATCACCTTTCTGTTGTTACTGTTTATTTAATCATCACATCAGCTCTATTGGGGCTGGTGTCATTAGGCAGAGTTTACAGACGAGAAGCTAAGTGTCAGAGTCAGGAATCACACCAAGTCCGGACTCAGAAGCCCGTGCACTGGGGACACAGGTGTGTGCACACCCCTGCACGATAATCACCCAGCCTGAAACTGGTTGGTGGCTCTGGATTTTAGTTGACTCACCTAAAAAAAAAATCTGCTCTGTTTACTTCCATTCCACCAACGTTGAGCACCTACCATGTGCCAGGGCACTATGCTGAGTGTCAGGAATACAAGGATCTACGAAATCAAAGTCTGGCCCCAGAGTAGTTTATATGCCAGTGAGGGGAGAAAGACGTATCCACAGGTCATTTCAGTACAATGCCCACAGGCCCAAGTGGTTATGAAGTTTAAGTGAGATGATACGTGCAAGTGTTGAGCAAATCCAAGGATCACCCTGATTTCCCCGAGGTTGAGCCAGTGCTCTTAGGAGCAGAAGGAGAATCAAGAACAGGATGGGAAACTCTTCAAGAGTATCTCAGGGCAATCCTTCCCTCTCAGGGGTGCCTCCGTACACCAAGGCCTGGGCTGCCTCCTGCTTCCACCTGGTATAGTGACAGGGCCATCGTTTCTTCCCTTTTTTCCTTCCTCCCTTCCTCTCTCTCTCTCTTTTTTCCCTCCCTTCCTTCCTTCCTTCCCATCTCCCTCCTTCCTCCCCTCCCTCCCTCCGTGCCTGCCTGCCTTCCTTCCTTCCCCTCTCTCTATTTCTTTCTTTTTCCCACTGTTCTATGAGTGTCCAGCAAAGTCCTTGGTGGAGAGACCCATGGTGGAGGATGGAGTGCAACCTAAGAAGACCTCAGAAGGGAGTTTTCCACCATCTGCTCTGTCTGAGTATCTGCGATGTGAAAGAGTTCCCATGCTCTCATTCCCATTTTCCCGGACTTATCCCAATGTGATAGGAAAATCATTATTCATCTCTTTTAACAGCTTCTCCTCTTCTCTGCCTATAGAGGGGAATTGTGGGACAGTGCTGTCTTCTCTGCTGAACTGGGTTAAAGGGAAAGGAGGGAATTGAGAGAAACCAGACTGGGTAGATTGATTTCCTCTGGAAAGTAACTCTGAGTTCCTGGTGGAAGAGAAATAAATAGACCCTGAGAGTGAGATGAGAAGAAAAGAAAGATGCGAATATTCTGGGCTTAGGGAGAGTTTTTAGGAGTGTGGACAGAGGTGATGGTACTTGAGAGATAGTTGTATTTGAAATGTACATGGCGAGACAGATCTTTTTAACGTGTTGCTCTATTTTGAGCACTTTTGGTGTTCTTTGAGAGATTTTGGCTGAGATTAAGATTTCTTTGTGAATTACTTTTTGTCTATCTGACAGTTGTTTCTCTGAGTACATCACCATGTCAGGACTGGGTCATGAGGCAGCCATGCTTTCTGTGGGTTACACCAGCATTCACAGAATTCAATCCAAAGTCCTCAGTTCTAACCTCTTCATTTTATTACAGATAAAGAAACAGAGAAAAGTCAGACAGATCCCAGTTCCTTGTTTCTCACCTAATTTCCTGACCAGGCGGTGGAATTACCCCTGTCCTTTTGTTGCTGAAAGGAAATGAGGAGAGACTGGTGAGTAGAGGAGAAAAAGGAGAGGAGCAGAGAGAGAAACTATCCATCTCCCTGCATTTCTTTCATTGATACTTTCCACATCTCAGCCACCTGCATGCTGGCAGGCAGTGCTAGTCGTCTCTCTGCCTTTTGTAAGCTATATATGGCTTTGGGCAAGTCACCTCCTATCTGAGCCTTAGTTTCCTCCTCTATGAAATTGGATTTATAAAAGCAACTTTGGGCTTCCCTGGTGGCACAGTGGTTGAGAGTCCGCCTGCCGATGTAGGGAATGCGGGTTTGTGCCCTGGTCCGGGAAGATCCCACATGCCGCGGAGCAGCTGGGCCCGTGAGCCATGGCCGCTGAGCCTGCGCGTCCGGAGCCTGTGCTCCACAACGGGAGAGGCCACAACAGTGAGAGGCCCGCGTACTGCAAAAAAAAAAAAGCAACTAACCTGCAGGGTAGCTGGGAATTTTGAATGACAATATGGAAGCATGATTTGACCTATAAGCTACAAGTTGTGATGTGATGAAACAAAAATGTCCAACCCTTTATCCCACCAAAGAGAATCCCTTCATTTCAACCTAATTCCATAAACCTCTTTCTCCACAATGAAAAAGGATGCATTCTTTCCTCCTAGGAGAAAGTCCAAATCATATACATAATAAAGGGCTGAGAGAGAGAGAGAGAGAGAGAGAGAGAGAGAGAGAGAGAGAGGAAAGCTCAGAGACTAGGGTATAAAATAGTTTATTTAGGGGAAAGATTTGAGAATGTTGGTGCCAGAGCAGCTTTAAGTGTGTAAACTATCTGAATAGAAAAAGAAATAAAATTTTAATTAATGTTGCTGGGACCACATATTTGAGGGCCTTTAACATTCTTGACAATAGAGATGGCATTCCTTTTTAAGTATAAGTAAACGTTGAACTGACTTTTCTGAATATGACAGCCCTCTGAGACCGTACTGTCTGGGTTTACACAGGGTATAAATATGAGGAATTTATCATATTTATATTTATATCATATTTATCATATTTGTATCATCTGCCTGAGAGACTCTTGAGGGAAGAACATGCTTGAGTGTGTGGTCCCAGGCTCTCCTTAGACCCCAGCACAGTGGGCCTTGACCTCTACTTCTTCGATACCCTGTGCTGCACCTGCAGCCTTGAGGCACAAGGCATCACTGCCACCATCTAGGGCTAAGCTGCTCCTCGCATCTAGAAAGATCCCCCTCTACCCACTCCATCCAGCTGGGCAGACCTCTCCCTCCTCCTGCCCCTACTCCTTATGAGCTGGGCTTGTCCCAAGCAATGTCCCCAGCTGGGGGCTTTCACATGTCACCAGATTAAGAAGAGTCTACAGAGGGAGCAGCAGCTGCTGTCAGGGGATCACTGAACCACCACCTGGGTCCCCAGGGCCCCTGGAGCAGCCATCTGGAGACTAAACTCTTCTTATCCAAATCATGGAGTGAAATATTCAGGACCACACAGTGAAGTCTAAGTCCCATCTGAACACTTGAGACTATTTAGCATCCATTCTCACGATTTTAAAAACTATCTGTCTGCTGACATCTCCCAAATTTCTAACACCTTGCAGACTTCTCCTCTGAGCTCTAATCTCAGAAATCTAATGATCTGCTTGACATCTCTCCCTTGACTGTCTCTCATAAACATCTCAAACTTGATACACACAAAACTAGATTCTCCATATCCATCTGCAAATCTTCACCCCCAACACTCCCCCACCTGCCCCCTCTCTGCAAAAATGACACACTGCCCAGGACCTAGTTGGTGAAGCCAGAAACCAGGGTGGTACCGTTTGTTCCTCCCGCTCCTTTAATCCCCACGTCGGCTCCATCAACAGCCTCTAAAATCCACCAGCTTCTTTCTATCTCCACTGCCACCACCACCATACTCCAAGTGATCCTTATCTCATGCCTGTATGACCAGGGGGTGGAGCTAGAAGAGAACGGGGCTGGAAAGGGGGCACTTTAAACCCGAGATGGAGTCTTGCTCACTGCTGCCCCCACCCCTCATACCTGTTGCATGGGGTCAAAATGGGAAGTTTGGGAATCTGAGAATGGAAAGAACTTGGCACTACAACTCTGGAAGGAGACGGGGATGCCAGCACCAACAAGGGATGCCCTGTTAATGCAGATGAGCAGATTTAGGCAGAGAGAGGGCCTGAGATACTACCTTCCCTGCAAACTTCTCCCCTCCCCCCATCCCACCCCGTTATCTTTGCCTCCTGTAAGATGGGAAGTAGATCTGACAAACGCCCATGTACAAAGTAAGACAAAGGTTAGCTGAGAATGGAGAGCTCGGAAGCCTGATGGGGGATCATCATAAAGTGGGCAAGGGGATCCAATGTCAGAAGCTTTAAGGTGGATGACCAAACTGGGGACCTGAGATGGGGCATAGTGGTAAGAGCTGAGATGAGGGCAGAACTTGGAAGGGCAGAGCCCTCGGCAATCACTTCCTGTTGCCCAAGGCAAGAGAACAAACGACAAGTTATGTTACAACAGCAGATGCCTGCAGAAGACATATGTGGATCAGGAAGGACATAAGCCCCTTGAAATTTTGAGCAAATTCAGAGAGAAAGGAAGAAGGAAAAGGAGGCGAAGAATTCTGAAATTGCTGAAAGAGTACTCGAAAGAGAGTCCCAGCACTTATTATGTCATTTGCATAGTACCCCTGCATAAGGGGGAAATGGACTCTCATTAGCTAAGCTGAGTTTCATTATAGAAAAATAAACAAAATTAAGTGTTTGCCAAGGGAAATTTCACACTGGTGAAATGGAAGTCCATTCATCCTGATCTGCTAGGGGAAACACCTAACTGAGTCTACCCTCTGACTCTCCAGGTGAGAAACTTGAGGCCCATTGAGATGATGTGACTCTCCAGTTACTTAGTGGTAGAACTGAATCCAGTGTCTGAGCTTCTGAGACCTAGTCAGTGCTCTTTACCCCACATCAGGTGGCTTCATCCTAAACTAAATTTCTTCCTCAGTGTAAATAAAGGAATTTTATTCCCTCTCCTTCAATTAAATGTAAACATGGCCAACTTGTAAAGGGACTAAAATTCATAAATACTCTGGAGAGATACATACATTTACCTGCATGAAAATAAGGAAAAGTGTCATGTTCTTTAAAAGGCTCAGGGAAATCTTTAAGGTTTTTTTTTTAAACTACTTTAATGCTATGATGGTTTGAGGAAAGCACATTAGAATCTCTAGAGAAAATGGCTAAATAGGCCCAAGATATTACACCTGGGCTGGAGCTACTTTAAATAAAACCTTCTTTCACCTCGTATTTCATCTCATATTGTTTCCCAAGTGGAGCAAAATAGATAAGTCCGTTGTTACTATTTTTTTAATGCAATTTCAATGTGCTTTGGATATTAAAAGAGCCATCACCTTTTCTCCCCTCATACTCAAATAATAGTTAAATCATGTGTTATGACCATTCGCCCTATGTGGGCAGTCTGTTTTATTTCTTCACTATTTGCCCAGCACATAGTACAATTCTTCACACGTAGCCAGTGCTCAAAAAAGAGGTGAATAAAAATGTATTGAGCATCTGCTATATCCTGTGTACCCAGCCTGGGTGCTGATGGTCAGAGGTAGACCAAAGACACATGTCCCTGCCCTCATGGAGCCTAAAACCTGGAATAGGGAGACAGACAAGACCGGTCTTTATTTTGAAGTATACACACAAACACACACACAAGTGTACAATGAGAAAAAATGGCATGAAAGTAATGAACAGAATGCAGTAATCAGGCACGCATGAAACAGGCAAAGAAAGCTACTTGGAGATGGTTGTCAGGGAAGATATATTGGAGAAAACAATTTTCTTTTGAGGCATGAATGAGGACGAAATCAGGGGCAGAGACTTAGAGCTGAGCATTCCAAGTGGAGGTGTGACAGGTGCAAAGACTCTAGGACAGGATAAAGTTTGGTGTGTTCCAGACCATGAAAGGGCCAGTGTCACTGGAATGGTTCAGCAGGCGACATATCATGTTGGACGTACTCGAAGGGAAATGTGAAGTCATTGATGGGATTTAAGAAAGGCAATGACATGATTTCACTTATGTTTTGAGAAAAGCACTTTGGGGACTTCCCTGGTGGCACAGTGGTTAAGAATCAACCTGTCAATGCAGGGGACACGGGTTCGAGCCCTGGTCCAGGAAGATCTCACATGCTGCGGAGCAACTAAACCCCTGCACCACAACTACTGAGCCTGCGCTCTAGAGCCCGTGAGCCACGGCTACTGAGCCCGTGTGCCACAACTACTGAAGCCCACGTGCCTAGAGCCCATGCTCCACAACAAAAGAAGCCACCTCAATGAGAAGCCTGTGCACTATAGCGAAGAGTAGCCCCCGCTCGCCGCAACTAGAGAAAGCCCAAGCCCAACAATGAAAAGTGAACACAGCCAAAATAAATTAATTAATTAGTTAAATAATTTAAAAAAAAAAAGAAAAGCACTCTGGGCTGTGTAGAAAAAGGATTGAGAAACTAGAGGACCAATATATACATATGTTTTTAGTATCTTAATTGGAGTATGATTGCTTTACAATGGTGTGTTAGTTTCTGCTTTATAACAAAGTGAATCAGCTATATGTATATATATACATATATCTCCATATCTCCTCCCTCTTGCATCTCCCTCCCACCCTCCCTATCCCACTGCACTAGGTGGTCACAAAGCTCCGAGCTAATCTCCCTGTGCTATGCGGCTGCTTCCCACTATCTATCTATTTTACGTTTGGTAGTATATATAAGTCCATGCCACTCTCTCACTTCATCCCAGCTTACCCTACCCCCTCCCCGTGACCTCAAATCCATTCTCTACATCTGCCTCTTTACTCCTGTCCTACCCCTATGTTCTTCAGAACCAATATTTTTTTTTTAGATTCCATATATATGTGTTAGCATACAGTATTTGTTTTTTCTCTTTCTGACTTACTTCACTCTGTAGGACAGACTCTAGGTCCATCCACCTCACTACAAATAACTCAATTTCATTTCTTTTTATGGCTGAGTAATATTCCATTATATATATGTGCCACATCTTCTTTATCCATTTATCTGATGATGGACACTTAGGTTGCTTCCATCTCCTGGCTATTGTAAATAGAGCTGCAATGAACATTGTGGTACATGACTCTTTTTGAATTATGGTTTTCTCTAGGTATATGCCCAGTAGTGGGATTGCTGGGTCGTATGGTAGTTCTATTTTTAGTTTTTTAAGGAACCTCCATACTGTTCTCCATAGTGGCTGTATCAATTTACATTCCCACCAACAGTGCAAGAGGGTTCCCTTCTCTCCACACCCTCTCCAGCATTTATTGTTTGTAGATTTTTTTGATGATGGCCATTCTGACTGGTGTGAGGTGATAACCTCATTGTAGTTTTGACTTGCATTCCTCTAATGATTAGTGATGTTGAGCATTCTTTCATGTGTTTGTTGGCAATCTGTATATCTTCTTTGGAGAAATGTCTATTTAGGTCTTCTGCCCATTTTTGGATGGGGTTGTTTTTGTTGATATTGAGCTGCATGAGCTGCTCATAAATTTTGGAGATTAATCTTTTGTCAGTTGCTTCTTTTGCAAATATTTTCTTGCATTCTGAGGGTTGTCTTTTTGTCTTGTTTATGGTTTCCTTTGCTTAGAGGACGAATATTGCAACAGATGAGGTGGGAGTGGATGAGGGAGATAGATGGAAAGGGGAGGATGGGCTCAAGATACAAATGAACTTATTTACAAAACAGAAACAGACTCACAGACTTAAGAGAAGGAACTTATGGTTACCAGGGGGGGAAGGATGGGGGGGAGGGATAGATTGGGAGTTGGGGATTGACATATACACACTACTATATTTAAAATAGGTAACCAACAAGGGAACTCTGCTCAATATTCTGTAATAACCTAAATGGGAAAAGAATTTGAAAAAGAATAGATACATGTATATGTATAACTGAATCACTTTGCTGTACACCTGAAACGGATACATCATTGTTAATCAACTATGTTCCAATATAAAATAAAAATTAAAAAAAAAAGATTGGATCATACCCTTGATGTGTAATTTCACCTTTAAAGAGACTAAATCACCTGTATTACAGTTAAGGGAAAGAAAGGGTTTCTATTCACTGGAGGACAATAAATTGATATGTAAACTCACCTGCATTTGCTATAATACTGAGCAAGTGTCATTTCTTTGAGAATCTGTGTGAACATCATTTATATTAAAGAGTGATTATTTTTTTTAAGAAAGATACACATTAGAGGAAGAATTACCAGGTTAGCTGAAAGTTTGGCTCCAGGGGTTAGGGAAGGGCTGGGATAGCCATGTAGGTGGGAAAGGACCCAGGAAGGACCAAGATGAGAAGAATATTATTAGTCTACAATCACACTGCACAGGGATAATAGGGTTTGGTTGGCTGTTACCCTTACCATTTCCCAGCAGTGTTCATAGTTCTTTTCTTTCCATAATAGGAAAACAGAGACAGAAATTGGTGAGATAATTTCAGTTCACACGCAAATTATGAAGATGTGTTGCCCCAAGAATTACCAAGCCAGCAAACCTAATAAACCATGTTTCCATGCAATCCTCCTTGTTAGTTGACAGTTCATGTATATCAGTGCCTCTTACTGTCTGTGCTCCAACAGCTCTTCCCAATTTGAAAATGTGCACAAGGCACAGAGACTAATATTTCCCAGAATTGTTTAGCATGGAGTGGGTGGTAGGGTGAAGTGGCTGAAGAAGAGAGGGGATGTTTATTCGGCAGCACAGAGCTCTCTGTACACAAAAACCAGGTGATTTCTCGGTGCACAAGGACGTTCGTGAGTCACTCGGGCAGATCTCTTGGGAGCAGTGCTTGAAGAGTTGGCAATAAAAATAGTCCTTTTGGCTGCCGGTTTTCTTCTTTTGCCCCAGGAGGCCACTGCTGTCCCTCTCTGCTCCTCCCTGCTTCTGGCTGCTCCCTGGCTCCCCTGGGTTTCAGAGGAGCTGGCACTGAGCGCTCCCCTTTCTCACTTGACATCCTCTCCAACACAGCAAGCAGCTTTCTTGCCAAATCTCTAGGTCAGTGGCTCATCAAATGTCAGCTGCCCCGGCAGCTCCCAGGACAGGCAGGGAGGTTGCAGCAGCCAGTGCTCAGGGCCAGAGAGGAGGGAGGAAGGTGTCATGTGAGAGCTTCATCACCTGGTCCTGGAACTGAAGACCACACAGCTCTGTGGCTGGACCCCAGCCATTCAGACTGAGTTGGCAGGTCCCTGAAAAAGGTGAGTGACCAGACACCACAGGCCAGGACCCTGGCTTCCTGGCTTCCTCCCCATGCAGCTGCCCTACCCCATCTCCCCTCCAGAAACTGGAGGGGCTGTGCTTTCTTTGGACATAATCTGAGGCTGAGATCAGCAAAATCTGGACCCTCAGAGAGCATTTCAGAAAGAGCCTCTGTGGTGCTAATCTAAAGGTTAATGAGCCTTTCTAGGAGGTCCTCTTCTCTGATTCACCATCTCTGCCTCCCTGCCATTCCCCTGATGTTCTTGGGCAGTGGCCCTCTGTCCTCTGGTCCTTTCTCAGAAAGAAGGGGATCAGTGCAAAGCCCTAGGCAGACCCACAGTGAGCCAGCATGGCCACTGCTGACCTGAGCAATCCACAGTTTGCTTTCAGAGCTAGCAATCCTCCCAGATCTGGTCTAGGTGATTTGTCTCCAGGTGCCCTGCCTACTGGCCGTCCCAGTCCCAACACTTAGTGTTGCTGGAATGATCTTCTGCAGTAGTAAAAGTCTGCCTCCTGCAAGGGAGATCTTATGCAAGGTCTGCCCGATTTATACTGACCCAAGGACCCCCAGGGACAGGAAGCTGGCTGCCATCTTGTAAAATGTGACCCTATGCTCCAACTCCACTCCATTCCTTCTAGGTGGGCTAGCAGGGCCAACAGGAATCTTTTCCCAGATGTTAGGATTAGTGGCGAGAGAGAAAAACACGGAGAAAGAGAGATTTGGTCCTTCTGTGAGGCCGTAGTTGGCCTTTTTGTGCTGTGAATCTTGAGATGTAGAGGTAGCAAGTCAGCAGAAAGAATGAACAATGAATCAGTTGCACAGAAAAAGGCGAAGAGGAGAGATAAAAATACTTCAAGGATTCCCCACAGCATTCCAGAATTGGGTTTCCTGTCTCCCCGAGGCCCATTTCTGCCCACAGGGGTTCATGATTATTCAAATAAACTCCCTCTTCTTCCTAAAGTGATTTCTCCCTCTACCACCAACATAGACTAATAATGCTATCATATTTCTTTAATTCTAACACGCTCATCAATTTGGATAATGTTTGTGTGTCTGTGTATGTGTGTTGGGGGAGAAATACTACATTAAAAATAAATACTGTTTGTATGACCTATTCCAATTTCAAAAATGTTCAACATGAAAAGCATGCATCTTAACACTGAGGAAATAGGACACTTCAATTACGCACTCTCTGATCCTGACTCTTAACTAGGTAAAATTGTCCATTTAAATCCAATTATATTGTATATGTCTCCAAGTCATTAAGGAGTAGCTGGACTCTATCTGTTGTCGTTTACACGGGAGGAGACCACTTGAGTTAGCCTTTAGCTGGTCAGGAACAGCCTTTGGCAGTTTCCTACAGACCCTGCCATGGGGATTATAGCCATGATCATAACTGTGGGACTCATTATGGATCATAATCATAAGAGGCTTGCGGGCTCAGTAGTTGTGGCACATGGGCTTAGTTGCTCTGCAGCATGTGGGATCTTCCCGGACCAGGGCTTGAACCCGTGTCCCCTGCAATGGCCGGCAGATTCTTTTTTTTTTTTTTTAAATAAAATAAATTTTATTTTAAAAAATAAATGTGTATAATATATATACATTATACATTGTGTATAATGCCTTTGGCAACTGTATGCTAATTTGTAGCTTTCCTACCCTTACGCTGCTAAATCTTTTTTTTTTGCTGCATGAGCTGTTTATATATTTTGGAGATTAATCCTTTGTCTGTTGATTCATTTGCAAATATTTTGTCCCATTCTGAGGGTTTCTTTTCATCTTGTTTTTGTTTCCTTTGCTGTGCAAAAGCTTTTAAGTTTCATTAGGTCCCATTTGTTTATTTTTGTTTTTATTTCCATTACTCTAGGAGGTGGATCAAAAAAGATCTTGCTGTGATTTATGTCAAAGAATGTTCTTCCTATGTTTTCCTCTAAGAGTTTTATGGTGTCTGGTCTTACATTTAGGTCTCGAATCCATTTTGAGTTTATTTTTGTGTATGGTGTTAGGGAGTGTTCTAATTTCATTCTTTTACATGTAGCTGTCCAGTTTTCCCAGCACCACTTATTGAAGAGACTGGCAGGCGGATTCTTAACCCCTGAACCACCAGGGAAGCCCCACCAGGCTTCCTTTTTGAACTGCTTTCCTTTCTGGAAGGCTCTGCGCTCTCTCTGAGGGGCCCTCCTGCTGCAGCCTCAGGCCTGAGTCCTTCAGAGAGAGAGACACACATACGGCTGCTAATTCAGGGCCCCTTCCCCAGGGAACAAAATCTGCCCCCCCCTACTCTCCCAGGCAACCCTCTTGCCAGCAGCACGCCCTGCTCTGCATCCCCTTGTAACCCTCCAAACTGAACCTGTAAGGTAATACGTTTACAGTATATTGGTTTAAGCCACTAAATTTGTAGTAATTTATTACAGCAGTGATAGGAAACTAATACTCTTATAAGCTACTTGATTTCCCCATGACCCAAACCATTTCTAGGTAGACCTGAAACATGGCGCCCCCCTTGGCTTTCTCCTCAGATAACCTGTGCCTGGTGCTTCCCTCTCCGGACTTAGTAACGCTGCCATTAACTCTCTCATTTCCAGCTATGAACTTATTCTCCACAGCTATCTCAGGGACCCACCAGTATAGTCTAACTGTTCCCAGTAAGGAAGCTGGATGGAGAAACACAAGTCCAGAGGGTCTGAGGAATACGCGTGATGCCACTTCCTCACTGACTGAAGAGGACACTGGAAAGGGTCCCTCCAGCAGAAAAGCTGATCAAAGGTTTCTCCATTGGCCCTCCTGGCCACACCCAAAGAAATGTATTGCATGAATGTGTCATGCAGACTGTGGTTGGCCGTCATACGCTGCCATCTCTAGGGATGTACACAGCCCTGGGCCTCCCCTAGAGGTTTGCTGGAAGGATACAGGTTACATGTCCCCGGCCCACCTATCCCCACCCCACCAGCTGTCACCTGGGCAATCTAGTCAGACAAATATCAAAGGAGACCTTCCTTGGCCTTCTACACAGCCTCTTCCAGGGAAAGGTGTTTGTCTTAATTCCTCACTGAACAAGCACAAGCCCATTTTGAGATTCTCTGAGCCCTAGATGGTCAAGACACTTTCTTCTCCAACTTTCACACCACGGGCAGCAGCTCTAGGCCTTAGGGCCCCATCAACATTTAATGTAAACCCTGTTACATTTCAGCACACTCTGTGCTTTTCATGAAAGCCACATTCAGCTGAATTTATTTCACCCAAGAGTCTGTTTGTGCCTTCTTGATACTTTTTTTTTGCAGTTGCGGAGCACAGGCTCTGACGCGCAGGCTCAGCAGCCATGGCTCACGGGCCCAGCCGCTCCGCAGCAAGTGGGATCTTCCCAGACTGGGGCACGAACCCGTGTCCCCTGCATCGGCAGGCGGACTCTCAACCACTGCGCCACCAGGGAAGCCCTGTTTGTGCCTTCTTGAACAGGTACCGCAGTGGGCAGCTGAGGAGAGCACAGGAACACCCCACCCAGTCTTTCTGGCCCCAACTCAGATGCCCACAGACAGCTGAGCGCTGGCGTTTGGGAGGCTCCAGTGTGCCCTAGGGAGGCGGCTCTGGGCCCACTTCCTGTCTGCTCTCGTCATTGGGTCAGGAATTGGTCACATGTTATTGTCTTAAGTGGAGAGAACTGAGGAACTAGAGCACAGTTTGGGATTAGGTTATCACACGTCTCCCAACTCCTCATCATGTTAATGAATAATGATTACCAAATAGAACCTCCCAGGCACTTTATGGATGCCTTCTCATTCAAGTCACTCAACTACTCCATTATTCTAATTTTGCTGGGCTTCTGTGAAAAGTCACCAACAACCACAGTCAAAATGACAACTCCCAACGCAGCAGGTTTCTTCCTCCTTATTAGATTCTGTCTCTGTTAACGGCAGCACCATCCGCTCAGATGCCCCCAAAAGAAATGTCTGGTAGAAACCACATGGTCTCATCCTACTTTACACCTCTCTGCTTAATCCATCTCCAGGTCCTGGAAAACCGACATCTCTGGCTGTGGACACAGGTGGGAAGGAGACAGCCCTTCACTGGTGAGTGTAAAATATGAATGAGCCAGCAACCGGCCATCACCTCCACCCACCCCCTGTGGTGAAGTGGTTGAGTGGAAAGGGCTCCTTTTCTGATCTATGGCTGCTTTTGTTGCAACTGAGCTTAAAGACGTTTCTGCTCCGGTCATCTCCAGTTACAACTTGGCTTTGTCTCCTTGGGATGAACATTTCTCCCAACTATATGAATGCCTTCCTGAAGCTTAAGGAAAAATATGACTTCCCAGAAGGGACAACGCCTCTGTTCCTCTGGATGCCTTCCCTGCGTCCCAGGGTGGAGTGGATCAAGCCTTTCTCTGCACTCCCATGTTAATCTGTGCATAACTCTTTTTGCAGTCATCGCTAAGCGCTGTCATTTATTTCACTGCATTATTCTCTACATATGGTTCTTCAACTAGACTGTAGGCTCTCAGAAGTCAGGTCAGGACCAGGTTTATCTTCTAATCCCCAGCCTAGCTAGTGCCTGGCACATTATAGATGCTCATCAATGTTTGTTGGATAAATAACCTCTGAATATAAGGGGCTGGCCTATTCTTTGTGCACAGGATGTTCTCAGGAGGTGAAGAGGTTTACAAGGAGAGTAGGAGGCAGAGACCTTCACGGCAAGAGTGTCTGAACTCTATGAAACTCGTTTCTGGGAAGAACTAAAGCCCGTTCAGAAATTACTTGCTGAATTTATGTGATATCCTCTAATACCAACTTTATTCCCTGGCGACAGACTTTCATGGCTTCGTAAATCAGCACAGAGAACTTCAGTTTGTTGGTTTTTAACTAGCACATGCACTATTGTGTTACTAGAGTAGCACCATGATCAAATGTAGGCCTAATGGACTAGATAGGAATCAAGCTAGGGGGACCAGATTAAATAAGACAGCTATTAACATTATGAGTCACTGTCCCCTCCACTTTTCTTTTAATCCTTACACCAGACTTCTGTTACACAGGGCTGACTGAATATATGCATTTATTGCCCCTCTCTTGAAACCCCACTAAAATGACATTAAAGGAATAAAAAGGTAAAAATGTCGAGGACAAAGAAAATGGGAGGGGAGACGAAAGATGCCTACACATTTTTGGAAGGTGCAAAATAAAACGTTTGAGTGGTAATTGACGTGGCAGAGTGGAGAAAGCCAAAACTTAAATGCCTGGAGCTAATTTGCACCATTGAACCTAAGAATGACTCAGGATTTGAGGTACCATTACCTTAGAAAGAAAGCATGGAGCTGGACAGAG
The DNA here is from genome assembly GCF_003031525.2 of Neophocaena asiaeorientalis asiaeorientalis. Lineage (NCBI taxonomy): Eukaryota > Metazoa > Chordata > Mammalia > Artiodactyla > Phocoenidae > Neophocaena > Neophocaena asiaeorientalis. Next base: position 10,862,265 of record NW_020175821.1, on the reverse strand, counting down.
AATGGGTAAAAATTGGCATAATGGGCTGTTAGACCTACACACCCCCTGGTCTCCTCTGTGTAGCAGGTTTGCTGCCCCTCCCTGACCTTGGCAGGAAATGGGAATATTATTCTCTGGAGCAAATGATCCTAAAAGGTTCTAGACTCTGAGAAATGAGACAAAGTGAAGGGCAGAAGGAAAGTGCTTTCTGGAACACAAGGGGATTAAGTGAAAGTCTCCATGCTGAAGAGTGAGAGCCACAGCTCCCTTTCTCATGAGGCTCCCAGAACACATGCAGACTAGTTCATGTTCCTCAGGCAGAAGATTGAGGACTCCTCTTTAGGGAAATGGGGGGCTCAAGAGAAGCATGGATTGATATTGATGGAACCACCCTTGCACATCCCTAAAATCCACTAGTCAACAGGCTCCATCTATGACTCAACAAGGCCCAGCTTATGAATGAGCAGTCAAGGATCACCAGTCGTTTGAGGAAGCATCCAATATAAAGGCGGAAAATCAAAATAAACAAACGGGGGGAGGGGAGGAACTCAGAGAAACCCGAAATGCAGAAAATAGAAAAAAGTTAAAGACATTATAATATCCTCAGAGAGATATAAGATCTTGCTTTCATGAAATGAGAAGTAAATTCTATAACAAAGAAACAATTATTCATTCATTCATTAGATATTTACTGTGCCTATTTGTGCATGGCACTATTCTAGGGGCTAGAAACACAGAAAGGGTACTAATATAGAAAACATTTAAACATTCCTGCCCTCATGGAGCTTTCATTTCAGTGAGAGAGACAGACAACAAACAAACAAACAAAAAGTAAAACATAGTATGCCAGATTATGATAGATGCTATGGAGGAAAAAAAATTAGCAGGGAAGGGAGTTAGGGAGGGCTAGCAGAAAGGGATTATATAAAGGTAACCATGATGATCAGGGACTACCTCAAGGAGACAGTGACATTTGAACAAAGAAATGAAGGAGGCTAGGTAGCAAATATGAGAACAAGGAAAGACTCTTGCCAATTAAAAATATTACAGCCAAAATTTAAAATTCTAAGAAAAGTTGGAAGATTAGGTTGAAGAAATCACATAAAATTACCCACAAAGACAAACAACAATAGGAGAGGGGAAAAAAGGTAGAAGGTAAAAGATGAATCCAAGAGGTTCAATCTGACTAAAAGGTTTCCCAGAGACCCACACATATATGGTGTACTAATTCTCAACAAAAGCAAAGGAATGGGAAAAGGAACATCTTTTCAACAACAGAAATTGGTGCTGAAACTACTAGAGAAGTGAATAGGAAAAAAAAAAAAAGAACTTCAACTGCTATCCAAATATTCCTGAAAAGTTAACTTGACCTGGAACTTGGCATATTTATCTAAATATACAAGCTTAAAACCATAAAGCTTCAAGAAGAAAACATAATATAATAAACTTATGATTTTGCCATAGGCGAAGATTTCTTAGGACAGAAAAAGTACTAACTATAAAAGAAAAAATGATAAATTGAACTTCAAGAGAATTTAAAACTTCTGCTCATCACAGGATACTTTTAAGAAAATGAATAGGTAAGTGACCAACTGGAGAAAATATTTGCAATATATGTAACTAAGGACTTCTATCTAGGATATAGAAAGAACTCCTACAACTCAATAATAAAAAGATAAACCAATTAAAGGAAAATGTGTGAAAACTTGAATACATATTTTTAAACCTTTTTTATTTTGAAAATAATTATAGATTCATAGGAAGTTGCAAAGAGAGTACAGAAAGGTCCCATGTACTCTTCACTGAGTTTCCCCCATGGGTTACATTTTACATCACTTTATACCAATTTGAAGACCTACAATTAAAAAAAGACTGACAATGCCAAATATTGGTGGTGATATGGCAAAAGTGAAACCTTCGTACATCGCTGGTGGGATTGTAAAATGGCAACCACTTTGGAAAACGATTTGATATTTCTTTATGAAGTTAAACAGATACTTATCACGTGACTCAGTAATTCTATTCCTAAGTGCTTACCAAAGAGAAGCGAAAACACATGTCCACAAAAATACTTCTACAAGAATGTTTATAGCAGGTGTATTCACAATAGCCCCAAACCAGAAACAGCCCAAATGTTCATTAACAGATCATATAAACAAATTACGGTAGATTCGTATAATGGAATACTACTCAGTGGTAAAAAGGGATAAACTGTGCTACTCGCAAGAACACAGATAAATCTCAATAACATTATGTTGAGCAAAGAAAGCCAAACACAAAGTAATATATACAATGTAATTCCATTTATGTGAGGTTCAAGAATACAAAACTAATCTCTGATGACAGAAATCAGAACGATAGCTGTGTATGGGGGGTAAGGATTGCCTGGAAGGGGGCATGAGGAAACTTTCTGGGGAGATGGAAATGGTCTGTATCTTGACTGGGGAGTTGGTTACACAAGTATCCAAAATTTATCAAAATTTTGATATATGTATCAAAATTCAGTGAATTGTACACTTACTTGTCACTCTGTATAAACTTTACCTCAGTTTTCAAAAATGAAAAGAATGTGGGAAAAAAGATTTCCACAGTGAGAGAGAGAATGCGCTAATGGAGGGAAGGAAATAAGGGGAAAAACACACATTAATTTTTTTAACTTTTAAACCCTCACATCACTTTTTGATGTATTATTTAGTGTTATTATTACAATATAGATTTTATAAATAAAACCCTGAGACATAAAGAGGTTAAGTAATCTACTAAAAAAAATAAGGACCTGGATCTAGGTTTTCTTACTACCAATAAACTTAACCACCTACTCTCTGCGGCAAAAATATACCATATGTTTGAAAAGCATCTATAATTGAGAGCTGCCATCAGTTTGTGGGCTATTAAAATTATCCCTTCAAGAGTAATGGACCAAGGATTCAGCTGAAGCATCTCTCTCTTGGCAACAATCATTTCCTGCTCCATTTTTAAATTCTTAATCACTTAGATACCTTGAGCCATCAATACTCTCTATCCACTTGCACTATTACTGCCATTCTCCAAAGATCTAAATGTCTCGTGGACGATGCTAGAAGATGTCACAAACCACGCTTCTCTACGGAGAGAGCAGCTGTGCTGTGCTCAGAGGTTTAATGCCCAAGGAATGGGGCTGCTGGAGTGTGTGCACACTGGTGGGGCTGTTTCTTTATTTGGTCTCAAAATCTAAGGAATAAACTGGTAGTTCCCTTATTATTGATTTCATCTAAGTCCCCTCCCTGAAGAAAGTGTATACATTGCTATATTTAAAATAGATAACCAAAAAAAAAAAAAAAATAGATAACCAACAAGGACCTACTGTATAGCACAGGGAACTCTGCTCACTATTCTGTAACAACCTAAATTGGGAAAGAATTTGAAAAAGAATAGATACAAGTGCATGTATAACTGAATCACTTTGCTGTACACCTGAAACTAACACAACATTGTTAATCAACTATACTCCAATATAAAATAAAAATTAAAGAAAAGAAAGTGTCTCCTGTGAACTATAGAAATGGAAATGTTACAGAATACATACAGAAGAGTGGGAATAGATCTGAAAGATCATAACCCTGAGACAAGTATCAGAACTCTGAGTTCTTCAGATTAATAAGGATTCATCAGACAATTGAGAGCCAGAAGGTCCTCAGAGATCATTTATTACAAAAGCCCTCACTTTACACATGAAAAAAAATGGAGGCTCATTTTGTGTGCGTGTGAAGCGGGGGCAGAGAGACAGAAAGAGAGGGAGGGAGGGAGGTGACAGTGTGGAAATAGCATTGAAATTTCAATTAAGAAATCTTGGTTTTCACTTATTAGAAGTACAATCTTGCATCAAGTGTTTAACCGAACCTCAGGTTCTCTTCTGTAAAATGAAAATAAGAGAATCTGTCCTGATGACTCATATGATCTTACGAGAATCAAATAAAACAAGGTCTGAGAAGCTATTCTGTCAATGCTGTATTAATGCTTGTTATTACTATCACCCAAGTTAGCAAATGGAAAAGCTAAAACTAGAAGTCAGGTCTCCTGAGTGCACTCCATCAGTCTGAAGACTGCCCCTGACTCCTCAGCTGACCTCAGGAAGCGCTCTATTATTTACCTCGTGGCTTAGGATGGAACATCTGGCTTCAGGCGGTTGCGGAGGAATGTCAGTTGACCACTAGTGAGACGGTGGGGGCTTGGGAAAGAGCAAGAAGCAAATAGAAACTGTCCCATGTCAGAGGATTTGGCCAGGCAACCTTTTGAAGACTGCCCCGCCCTGTCTCAGGAGAACTGGGGTGGAATGGGGTGGGGAGGGCAGGACTGGGAAGACAGAAGGAAATGTGTGCGGGGGTCAGGATCAAGTGCCTCTAGTTCACTGCTCATTGAGTTTGAAGACTCCCTTCTCCCCCAGCCCCTCCACTAGGGCTCCCCTGAGGACTAATGTCCCATTACGGGCAGGCACGACAGCTCCGGTTCCTGAGATCACAGTTGCAAATCCTCAGGGGTTGATGTCCAGAGTAAGTGCTTGGAGAGCACTGCGTAATCCCTTTCAGCATTTTTGGAAAGAGTTTAAGGTTAACAGCTCCTCTGTGGGAGGATGCCCAGCTCAGAGGAATCCTGGATTCAAATCCTGAGAACATCATTCACGAGCTGAAGGTCCCTGGGCAAGAGATTCACCTTCTCTGAGCTCCAATTTCCTCCTGCTTAAAGTTGGGATAAGAATAATACCTTCTTTACAGAGGTATTGTGAGGAAGGTAATGATAATGGTTAATATTAATTGAACACTACTATGTGCTGTGCACGGTTCTAAGCACTTGCCGTGGATGATCTCAGTTGTCACACAATGTATTTTTTTCTTTTTTCTTTTATATTGGAGTATAGTTGATTCACAACGTTGTGTTTTTAGTTTCAGGTGTCAGGTGTACAGCAAAGTGATTCAGTTATACATATACATGTGTCTATTCTTTTTCAAATTCTTTTCCCATTTAGGTTATTACAGAGTATTGAGCAGAGTTCCCTGTGCTATACAGTAGGTCCTTGTTGGTTATCTATTTCAAATACAGCAGTCACATAATGTATTTTTGATAACTGCTCTGGCACCGGGAGGTACCCTGTACACCAGTAAAATGAAGCTCATTTTAAGGGAGCATCTTCATCTCAGCCTTCTAGGTGGCCCAGTGAGAGGCTGGGAAGGGGGCGTGTCTGTCTTAGGGAGGGGTTGGAAGCATTCATTAATGCCTGAACACACAGGCATGTCCTGGGAGGTAAGGCCATTCTTACCTTTAAAAACCAGGACCCCGTAAACGCAAACACATGAAAGAGGAGCGGCCCTTTGAACATCAAGAGAGCCAGCTGGGCTGATTAGAATGATTACAATTAGTGGAGAGTCTGATCCTGTCACCTTCCTTAGGGTCCACTGCCAACCAGCCTTGCAAGGGGCCTCAGCCCAGAGAATACACTCTGGCTTCTCCCTTCCTGGGTGCTGCTTCCCTACAGGGAGTGCTGGATAGCAAACAACTGTGCTAGCAAACGCAGCCTCTCACAGGGCCTCCACTGGAGGCACATCCTCAAGCGTGCACAGCTGATTGGTACCCAGGAGGTGAAGTGGCTGGTGCCAATGGCCGTTTGGATCCTGACACTGTTTCCTCTGGTCAGCTGCTTCTTGTGAACAGCCAGACTGGGAAGTCTTTCCAAATACCCACTTGACTTAGGTGTGAACATCCTTCCCTGGATGCTAGGAGGTATTTATCCTCCCAGGCCTGCCAGGCTGGGCTTGAGGAAGCATAACCTAAGGATGACCTGCCAAATTGCTGGTTTAATCCAGCAAGTGCCATAATGGTCAGGAAGGAAAATGATCATGACCCAGAAGCCCCACCTAACAACATGAATTTATACTAAGGGCGGGTAGTGGCAATTAAAGTAATATCTTTACCTGGGGTGGGCTGAGGTTCACAAAGACTCCACATACGTTATTACATTAGATCCTGATGACAAGCTGTGAGCTAAAGCAAGACATGTCCTTATTTCACCGACAGGGAAGCCGAGGTTCTGACAGGCTAAGGGACTTGCCCAAGGTCATATAGTTAATGGGCAGCTGCTTTATGAATAAGAAATGACTGGATTAAGGTAGGCTTTCTCAGCCTCAGCACTTTTGACATTTTGGATCAGATAACTCTTTGTTGTAGGGACTGTCCTATGCATTGTAAGATGTTTAGCAGCATCCCTGGCCTCTATCACTAGATGCCAGTAGTTCCCCTACCCCAGTTGTGACAACCAAAAAAGTCACATGTGGGAATTCCCTGGCGGTCCAGTGGTTAGGATTCCGCACTTCCACTGCAAGGGGCACGGGTCCGATCCCTGGTCGGGGACCTAAGATCCCACATGCCTACGTTGCCGCCAAAAAAAAAAAAAACAGTCAAATGTTCCCTGGGAAAGAGAGTTGCCCCAGGCTGAGAACCGCTGGGTTAGGGTAGTAGTAAATGAATGCAGCTGAGGGTCCAATCCCAGTACTTCATCTAACTCTGCAGCCCAAATTTTGAGTGACGCAGTATCTGGTGAGGGCTAGCTTCTAACTGTGACCCTGACATCAAAATAGATCTCACAGTTAGGAAGTAATTTTCTCCTCCATGTCAATCCTAATGAAAATGAAATGGATCTAATTTCCCTTACAATTCTTCTACTACCTAGCATTAATAAAATGAAACCTCATTTTCATCTGGCCCTCCTATTTCTGAAGGAATCCAGCAGGGCTGGAGATGGAATTCCTTTAGTCCACTCAGACTTCCCTTTGAGAGAAGGAGAAAACATAAATAAGCTGTGGAAACATTTCCACACAATACAGAATAAAATATTTAGAATATTTAGAGCCCTCACTAAGTACCAGGTGCTGTACTTGGCATTTCATATGCTATCTCATTTAAACCCTATTTTCTAGATGTGGAAACTGAAGCTGAGAAAGGCAAAGCATCTTTCCCGGGACCACAGAGCTAGCAATGAGGAAGCTCAGGTTTGCGCCTAGGCCTGACTCAGGGAGGGCTTCCTCCCCATCCTAGGGCCACCGGAAATCCTCCGGATCTTCCACGTCTGCTCTCGATTGGTTCAGAACCCAAGGGCAGACAAGGAATGTGAGAGTTGTCATCAAATCTCATCTTCCCTCCCAAGGCCCATCTCCTGATCTAACATGTTGGAAATCTCCCCCTAGATAGCCTATGGTCAATTAAAATTACTCTGCCAATACACCACCTCATCCTCTCTTCCCTCCTGCCCCATACCCTCCTCCTGGCTGACTTGTTTCTATCAATAAAATCAACCACCTTAGCAAGTCATTAAGCCCTTGAAATCATCTTTGACTCTTCCCATCCACTCCCTTCTCCCCCCTATCCAATCATTCATCATCTCTCAGACCTGTCCCAATGCCCAGCTCCAATTCTACCTCTAGGTTCAGTTCTCTTGGCCTCTCATCTGGATTTTTCTTTTTTTTGGCTGCCCTGTGCGGCTTGTGGGATCTTAGTTCCCCGACCAGCGGTTGAACCCGCACCCTCGGCAGTGAGAGCGCCGAGTCCTAACAACCGGACCGCAACGGAATTCCCTCACCTGGACTATTAATTGCTCCTCTCTGTGAGCCCCTCCAGGCTTTTAACCTCCAATCCCATCACACGCCCTGCCACCAGACTAAACATCAGCGGCCAACTCTGATCTTCATCTTTAGTGGCTCCCAAGGTCAACACAGCGGAGTCCAAATTCCAGACGTACCTTGACTTGCCCCACCTCTGCTCTTCCAGCCTCTGTCCCACTATTCCCCAGCCGGACATCTTGTCACCCCCAGGGATCTATGACCTCTGTGTTTCTGCTTACTGCCCACTGTCTGGAACAGCCCTGCAACCCACTCTCACCCCAATTATAGTCATTTCTTGCCCCCTTTCTTCCTCTGACAAAGCAAAGAGCCAAACATATAGAAACCCTCTGTACCCTTCAAGACCAAGCTCAGGTGTCACCTCCTCTATGAAGACTTCCTTGATCTTCCTGGTTAGAAGTGACATTTCCTTCCTACAAACTACTATAGCATGTCCTTTGTATCTTCTCTGGCATTTTATCACTTTCTCTGTGAGTGTCTTATCCTTACTGTGCAGCATAAACTCCTGATTCATAATCTGTAAAATGGGGATGATAATAATGGAACCTCTCTCATGGAACTGTTGAGAGGATTAAATTAGATGAAATAAATTATTATATGGAAAATGCTTGGGAAATTTAATACACAGAAGAAGTTCTAAAAATGTTTGCTGTTATTATTATCTTTGTCTTTGAAGCACTTAGCACTGTACTATGGACATAGAAATTATTTTTAAACATTTCTGAACATATGGATGACTACAATAGCACTGTTCTTTGGAGATGCAACATGGGTGATCAGCACACAGCCAGGGCTCCAATGACATCCCAGATTTGAATGGAAACGAGTTTTTCTTGAGTGCTGCCATTCTCCTCGTGGGAGATGGACCACAAACCACCCTGTTCTTCTCAGCCAGATGACTTGAACCTTTTTTTTTTTTCCATGCCAGTGCCCTGAGAGATAGCACATTCCTCAGAGGCGTAGTTCACTTCATCAGCAACTCAGGCTGGGAGGAGTAAGCGGGGACACGTACACTGAAAATCATCTCCGAGGGAATTCCTGATACGCCTCTCTCCACCTCCCATTTTGAAAAGTGCGTCCTCACCTGCCTTTCTTGAAAAATAGGACTTGTACATGAAATGCCCTGTTCCTTAATTTTCCCAACATGGTGATACATTTTCTCCTTTTCTATTCAGCCTGAGGTTTCATTAAAACAGTGGCAACCCAGCAAAGACATCTTTTAGAGGTTTTTTTCAATCCTTTGAAATAATAAGCAACGTGGCTTGTTTGGCCCTAATTTGCGTGTGTGAGCGTGTGTGAGCGTGCGTGATTATGTAAGTGCACGCACAGGCGGTAGTGGGAATGGAAATTATTTATTCTGGTGACGCTGGGTGAGTTACTGTTAAACCATTCCTGTCTTCCCTCACCATCAGTGTCCATCCATTGTGTTCCCCTGTGTACAAGGAGCTGCATCCAGCATAGAAAATATTAGAGTCACAAAGATATTTATGTTCTTTGCCCCTAAGACCTTTGTACCGATGTGAATATAATGGAAAAAACAAAAGAAGGAGATGGGGGGGGGGGGAGAACAGAGAAAGGAAAAAGATT
>NW_020175821.1:10834183-10853021 GCF_003031525.2 Neophocaena asiaeorientalis asiaeorientalis | reverse complement strand
GGGGGGGGGGGGATGACAGAGAAAATGTAAATGTTTTTGCATAATACACCAGACCAGCCTTGCAGTCCAGACAGTTTGGAGATTTGCTGGGACAAAGGGTCTTTCACGGCACATGCAAGATAAGGGGCGTTTCAGCAGGGTTCTTTTGCTTTAACAAAACAAAAACCAAAACCCCTCTCCTTCATAGCTCCTGCTTCAAGATATAAGGAAGATATTATGTTTTCTGATGTCTTGGGTTTTGGTAAGATCTGATGCTTGACTTACTGAATTCACTATTTGAGTCAAGATCCTTCCATCTGCTAATGAGCATAACTTTTTGACAGCCTCAGCAGAGGATCGGGAAGCGAATCCTTGGAAGTCATTGGAGTTTCTCCTCATGTCATGCTTAGGAGAGCCTATGACACAGGTCAGGTCCTTGCCAGGAGAAAGGAACACTGATGTGAACACAGCGAGGACTCGTGCTGCCCAGGGTATGTCTGTTGCAAAGACCAAGGCAGGCAGTGAGAGCATTACCCTGCCAAGTGGCTCCTGACCCATGCTACCTGGCTCATCTGCTTCTTGACCTACACTCTCCTGGGTGCTGGTTTCTGGTGTTCAGAAATAGCCCACATGAAACCTGTCATAAGGATTATATTTCTCCCAAAGGACAGAGCTCTGCTGGTTTGCGATCCTGAATCATCAACTTAATAACACCATTCTGCATGGCAGAATTGAAAGCAGGCTTGGAAATGTTTGCTGCCAAGTTTAGGTGCCTCTGCTCCTTCAGGCAGCCTGGGAGGAGCCTGGGGGAATGGTCCAGAGTCACAGCCAACATTTCAAGCTCTTTGCCTGCTCACAGAAGGACCAGCCATCCTTAAATGGTCATGTAGACCGAGAAGGGGCAAGACAGCTCTCAGGCAGCTCCGATGCTGAAGGCAAGGGAAGAGGAAAATGGAAAGACTTCAAAAGCATTCTCTTTCCAGCCCCCCTTGAGAATTCTAAATGCCTTCTACCCTGACATATTTGAAGTCCACATTTTATTGTCTGTTTAACTTACCCAGCAAGCTTCGGTGCAGGCGAGAGCTGTGTGGTTATATGTTTGTATCTAGCACTGAGGGTGCTGTTGACACTCAGAGCAGCAGAAAAGAATAATATGGCTAAAATCCACTGTGGCAGCAGGTGGCCCGGGCCCAGAATGTAAAAGTCAAAGGAGAAATTTCCTATCTGGATGGTGTGAAGAGGGCATGAGATTCCCAAAACTGCAAATGCAAATGCAAATGCTGGGGAAGGAAAGGAACATCCGATACATCCCTGATGGCGCAGTGGTTAAGAATCCGCCTGCCAACGCAGGGGACACGGGTTCAAGCCCTGGTCTGGGAAGATCCCACATGCCGCGGAGCAACCAAGCCCGTGCGCCACAACTACTGAGTCTGCGCTTTAGAGCCCATGAGCCACAACTACTGAGCCCACGTGCCACAACTACTGAAGCCCGCGCGCCTAGAGCTCATGCTCTGCGACGAGAAGCCACTGCAATGAGAAGCCTGCGCACCGCAACGAAGCGTAGCCCCCGCTCGCCACAACTAGAGAAAGCCAGCACGCAGCAACGAAGACCCAAACGCAGCCAAAAATAAATAAATAAAATAAATAAATTTATTAAAAAAAAAACACAACATACTGAATTCTTGCTGAAAACTGTCTTGACCTTGCTGATTGGGAGCCTGGCAGGGAGAACTGGGACGCTCACCCCTCTAGGGGGGAAGGCACAGAAACCATCCCAGTGCTGACCTTGCTAGAAGAGGCATGACTCAATCCAAGGTAGGAGGCCCCCTTGCTGGGACTGGCAGAGTGTAGCTGGAGGCTCCTGAGCACAGCTCGTTTCCAGACTTGCCTTGTGACCCTGTCCCACCAGGCCACAATCTCACACATTCATGTATTCGTTCGCCCTTCATTTATTGAATCCCTACTGTGCACCAGTCATTGTGCAAATACCGGACGCATAAGGGTATATGGAATACACACAACTCCCACATGGAGCTTACATTCTGAGGAGGACAACCACAGAGGATGGTAAGTGCTATGAATAAATAAATGGAAGAACAAGGTAGTTGGGGTCCTCTTTCTTTCCCCCTCCCTCACACACCAAGCAAGAGGCATGACCTAGAGTGTCCAGGAAGACAAGGGGGTCCCCGTTCTCACCTACCAACTGAGACCAGGGAACTATCCTGGTCAGCCTTGGTCAGTTTGGCAGGGAAAACTGAAATAAATCCATTCAAAGATATCCTGTAGGTTGGAGATCTTGATGATAAAGGGAAGAAGGAAAAAGGAAGGAAGACAGAAGGAAAGAAAGGGACCCTCATTTTATTACCGCAATTTTATAACTCAAAGTATGTAAGTTATCTTTAGTAAGAAATATGCATGTTTGACTTTCAAAGCCCAATGCTGATGTGTCAAAATTCACTTTTGTTATAGGCTTGATGACACTTCAGCTCCTGGAATACTTGAGTGAATGATTTAAAATATAGATAAGACCCTTGGGAGTGCAATAGAGGGAATTCTTGATGGACACATTAGAGGGAGCTGCTATAGGAAATAAAAGGAGAAATGATAATTTCCACTGATCGCATGTCTACCACATGCCACACGGTACATGTAATTTCATTTAATCTTCACAAATAGTATGTATCATTTTCTCTTTCTTACAGCAGAGTGAACTAAGGTTCAGGGAAATTAAATACCTTACTTAAGATCACAAAGCTATTATTAAGTGGTACAGCTGGGATTTGAACCATAAGTTAGATCATTCAAGATGAATCTGTAGGGAAAACTCCCCCACTTCCAGAATTGTGTCAGCGAAAATGGCAATGAAATCTCACCACAGAATCTTGGTGAGGGTCGGGGAGGGGGGCGTCCTTGGGAGCCATGTCCCATCATTATTATCAGCTGACCTATCATCACTCAATATTTCCATTCTTCTCTTTAGAACAGTGCCTCGTACTCCAGGTCAGTGCTCCAGCACCTGAGCCCCATTTTCTCAGGGTCTTGCTCTTCGCTCAGCCACTTATGTCTTCATTTGTCACTGATTTCATTTAAAATGATTTGCACTATAATAGAAATTTTTGGAGACAGTGCTATAGCCAAAACCCTGTGGGATTTTCAGACACTCTGACAGCCTCAGGGGGCTCCAGTAGCAGGCTATTCCCTCCATGATAGGCCCAATCTTGCCCTTACAATGCTTCATATGGGCCACAGGGTTCAGCTCTTTTCATCAAAATAGCAAATACTTAGAACCCTCCTTGGACAGAAGTAGTTCTAGGTGATTGAACAAGCTCCAGAGATGCTCAGGATACAGACTGCCAAGTCCGTGAAAGTCTGAACCCTCCTTCCCTGCAGAACTTTGGAAACGGCCAGCTACCCATTCCTGATCTCACTTTTTCTTCTCTTATATCCCCAGCAGCATCTAGGGAAAAACCTCACCCATAGGGCAGGTGCTAGACACACAAGAGCATTGATAATATCTTCTGGTTGGTTTATTCCTTTCAGCCTAGGGTCCTGGTTAAAAGGACTGAGTCCCCAGAAGGTGGTGACCTCCCCACTGCTGGCAGCATTCAAGCCAAGGTGGGCTGGGAATATAGCACTGGGAACTTGTGTTCTAAAGTGTTGGATTGGAAGAGCTGCTGGTCCTTCTACAGTTCTGGAGGAGGCTCTAGTGGGCTCCCTGTAAAAGTATAGAACTTGGGTACCCTTGGAAAGGGACACTATTAACAGTCAACCCATCCTAAGAGAACATCAATAAATCAGGAGACAAGGTGGCCAGGGTATGATTTCAGTGGACATAATAGCAAATGATATTAGGATCAAGACAGGTGAAACTCAGTGAAATGTAATGTGTTACCAACAGGGATGTGGTCTGAGTGGACCTCATATAAGCCCAAAGGAGCAGAATTTATCAGTACTTACTCTCCCAGGGCTGTCCTGGGAAGAGAACAGCCAGCTCAAGGTCAAGTGAACATTCTGCTATAACCCCAAAAATGTCTGTTGTTGGGCAGGGATAGTTCATCAGGGGTTTCTTTCTCAGGTAAAACATCCTTTGAGGTCACCCACTTCCCTTTGCTCTGAAGCTCTGATCGTTAAGCAAGCTTCTGATTACTAATTCTATCTTCCAGATACTCTGATACTGGATAAGCGATGTGAGAATTCTGGTCACTGAAGTAGAATATCCCCATTGTAAAATGCATGTATGGACATTTGAGTTTATAAGTCATTTTATTTCAAACTTGGTTATTGTGAGTTGGTCTAGGAGACCTGGGCCTACAAGCTAATGGCTGGTCCCAGGACCACAGTGACCACACCAAGGTCTTGCATTATGGGAGGGTCTCACCTGAATGAAATCTTAAAGTCTTAGGCAGTCCCCTGCTCATCCCTCTCTGACTGACGCACTTTCCAGCTCTAATGTTTGGTGATTTAAGAGTTCTCTGAGTCATCCTGGGATGGAGCTTCAGGGTGCCTGTGTGGCCTGTGCACATGATCTGACCAGATGAGCAAGGAGGGCATGAAGAGGGGGCTGAGGGAGGAGGCCCTGACCATCTTTTTCTGAACATATTCTCCTAAAGAGACAGGAGAAGTTCTCAGACATCTTTTGGAAATAGTCATCAGGATCTTTACCATTCATCCTTCTTGGTATTTTGCAAAATCAGAACAGTTGGAAGATTCTGGAATGCCCTGACAAAGAGTTTTAAGCTAGTAGAAAATCTCACTCCATTGGTACCCTAAAGTCCATTATTCTCTGTGAATAGTGCAGTGGACAACGGGAAAAGACACATTTTGAGATGGTGCTTCTAGGGCTTCAATCCTAAGACCACATCACCACGTGGAAAATCATCTGAAACTCTATCAAATGCCTGGGAACCATGTTGTCACAGATATTTCCAATCTGAGACAATGAAAATGAAGAAATACAACAGGTTTTCAAAGCAGCAGTTGACTCACCCTGTATTGCTGGGTTGCTGGTCTCAAAAAAGAGGTGGTATTACCATTGCCATGGGAACCTCCACTTTCACTAATTGGTGTTCAAACCTCCAGCTGGGAACATCCTGTTCCTGTCCCTAACTGCAGCTCATGACCTACTTCTACTTGCTTGAGCGAGCTGCCCCGGTGAGATACCTGGGAGCCGGGATGCCCCAAATCCCCACTCTGGAACTTGCTTCATGCCCTCTGTGGCAGACAGCAAGACACATTACTCCATGGTTCTGTGTTGCCACAGTGAGATAAGGATAAAAGTATTAAGCTTTCTCTGATGAATGTTTTAAGAGTTTACTAGATAAAGCTTGAAAGGACAGAGCATCTGGATGTGTGGACGATTCTTTCTTCCCACCATGTTTGTCAAATTAGGAACCCAAGCCCACAGGTCTTGACCCAACTTGCCACAGCATTGCCCTCATCTTCAAATAGCCTACTGCCCCAGCAAATAGCTTAACTGGCCTAAAGAAGTGATGGATGGGTAGAGACCGGCTTGAAGACAAAGATGTGAGAGGAAAAGGGAGGAGGAAGGATGAGGGATAAGGTTAATTACTGTCCATGGATGTGGACACAAAATTTGCATCCCTTTCTCAGGAAGATCATCAGAGCTGTCCTACTGCTATTCCATCTCACTTACCCGTAATCATCCTTAATGCTTTCCTTTTCTCCTCTCTCTCCCACCTCTAATCCATCACCAAATTCTATCAATTTTACCTCCGAACAATATTCTAGATTAACCTACTCCTCTTTACACAGTGTCAAGAAGCTAAATTTTAAAAGCATAAATCAGAACATGTCATTTTTCTGTTCTACAAATGCTTCCTACCGTACTTAGCATATAACCCACAACCTTTCTGCTCGTCCACCAGACGCTGGTGATCTATCTGGCTCTGGCCCCTTTGGTTTTGCCTCAACAGCTCTCCCGCCACCCACCGTACTCCAGCCACGCTGGCCTCCTTGCTCCCCATCACCATACTCCCTTTCTCCTCACAGCCCCCACGTCTCCCCCCTACCACTCTTTCCTTCCTGTTCACCTTCAGACTTGAGTTAAATGCCATTTTCTCAAAAAGGACTTCTGAGACTCTTCCAATCTGAGTTAGGACCCTCTGATATACTCTCCCAGAACTCCCGATATCTTTCCTCCAGAGAACTTAGCACACGTTGTCATTATATGATGTCAGTGGTTCTCCAAGTGTAGTTTCTGGAACAACAGCATCAGCGTCACCTGGAAACTCTCCAGGAAATGCAAATGATCGGGGCCCACTCCGGACCCTCTGAATCAGAAACTGAGAGTGGGCCTCGAACCTGTGTTTTACCAAACCCTTTGCGGGATTCTAATGCACACTAAGGCTTGAGGACCAGGACTCTATTGTCATTCCTGTGGCAAGTTGATTGACACCTGTCTTCCCCACTTGAATGAAAACTCCATGAGCTCAGTGCCTGGCACACAGCAGGCGCTTAATACAATTTTGGTGAGTAAATGAATTCATAAATGTGCTTTACATGCATTGGTTGGGAGGGCTGCCAATGAGGCCAAAATCAGGAATGTAGCCCTGGCCTGGGCTTTGGCAGTTTGCTCTTTCACAGACTTTAATGGTTAACTCACCAGCCAGGGCCCAGCTCAGATCACGCTCACAGCGTCTCTCTGGGCCTATAGTGATTATGATATTGTTCTAACCCTTGGAGCTCCTGTTGTAGAGACAACACATCTGCTGCCCTTCTCTCAGTCTCAGATACTTGAGGCAATGTTTTGGACAACCAGAGTTGTACCATTAATCTCTCCACCTTTTAAGCAGTGCTTCCTGCTTAAAAGCCAGAACCAATGAAAAATTACTTCCAGAGAGGCGGAATATCTATTACTAAGCACATGGGAATAGTCAACTCACAAGAGCTGGCAGGTACTGAGTACTCACTATGTGTCTACTCAGACACATAGTGTCTGAGTGCATCTACACTACCAAGAGATGCACAATTCCATATGATCCTCGAAGCAATGTCATGAAGTAGGCTATTACCCCATTCTACAGATTTTATAATGAGCCTTAACAAGATTAAATAACTTGTTTTACGTCACCCCTTTGGTAGTGGTGAAGCCAGGACTTTAACCTAGTTCTGTCCGAACACTCCTCATTCTTAACCCATTATGCTATACTATTCCGCCTAAGTCAGAGAGAGACACAGACTCTTCGCCACTTCTGATGAACAGCCAGCATGTTGGGCGCTCCAAAGGCTTTCCAATCAGCAATACTAGGGAGTGCCCCAGGGTGCCAGGGCACCACCCAGCCAGGTGTGTAGTTTAGCATGTACCTGCTAAATTACAGAGTACAGAAGTGTAGCATCATCACCGTAGGTATTTGTCCCAGATCTCAAATCTTTTGTTTAAACTTGTGCTCAGACCTGACTCCCATTAGACCATGGACCCCACTAACCCCATGTCAGAGACAAGACCAGCTGGATAAACCATGGGCCTGAGCCAACTGGTTAGGACTATCTGTGTTCACGGTATATAAACAAGCAGAATTAACTAGCAAGGAGGTGAGAAATATTCACCTTTGGAGGGTGTTAAGATTCCTTCAAGCTGCCAGGGGCTATTGATAGCAGTGGAAGATGGAGTTTTCTAAACTGGGTATGTCTGAAAATTGGCCTCTAAAACCCGAGCAATTTTCACTAACAAAATCAGGTCTACTGCTACAGTTCATAGCCAATATTCTATTCAATTTTAGTGCCCACAGTGGTCTGGGTCTGTGCCACGTGCTACTGATAATATAAAAATTAATAAGACACACACCTGCCCTCAAAAAGTTTATGATTAATAAAACAGGGTGGCTATGGAGGCAGTAGGCAGAGCAGAGAGTGGAGGATGCTGGTGAGGATAGAAAGAGCGCACTGAAATCAGAACCTAGGTGCCACAGCCAAGTGCTCGGGCGCCTCGGGGAAGAGAGACATCAAGTTCAATAGAATATTGCAGGGAAGCCCTTATGAAGAACATGATTTTCTGAGCTGGGCCTTGAAGGAGGAAAGAGGGAAAGCCTCAAGCTAAGTGCAAAGGTGAAAACACTGCTAACATATTTTACAAGATCTTGAGCTGAGTGTCCTGACAGAGAACTGGGGAGCAAACCAGAGTGGAAGGGGAGCGGCAGATACCACAGAGAACAGTAGGGGACACTTGCCTTGTCATTTCCCACCCCCCATCACTTGGTCTGATATTTCAGTTTCCTAAACATGCTGGGTCTAAAGTGTTTCTAGAACCTTCCAGCATATCAAGAATGTGTAGCTTTCTCCTTTTTCTGCCCTCTCACGTTCCTCTCCTTCTTTCTGGATGGCAGCAAATTGAAAGATTAATGGGACACAATAAAGCTGGTGCATGCCCCCTGCCAAATCACTCCTAATTCACTCAGGCATGAATGAGCCAAAGTAGCAGCATCCTGGTGATGCAGGGGAAGGGAAGCCAGGAGGTGTGGCCTCTGCCACAACCTCTGTGCAACCTTGGGCAGACGACCTAACCTTTTCGCCCTCAATTTCATCAATTGTAACAAGAGGGTTAGATCAAGTGATCATGGATATTTTCCCCATTCTGAGATTTTCTGACTCCTTCCATTTTATCATTTTAGAAGACCAATACCTTCTTCCTGGAGGGAAGCATCACATAATCAAAACAAGATTTAATGGTGTCACATAAATAAAATGCCTAAGGGTTGGGAGTAGAGGGGAGGAACTCAAATTACTTGAATACAATAGTGGCAGGTTAGCCCATAATTGAAGGAAGGTGTGTGCCTTGTAATACAGAACTATGCAAATGCAAAACTATGCAGAAAACAGCTGGACAGAGATGAACGATTAAAGTGTCATTGTTGGTTGTGTTGTTCAAATATAGAATTTTCTTTCTATCTTGATTTTTCTTTTAAAAAGGTATGACTGTTGAAGAACAGACTTGTGGTTGCCAAGGGGGAGGTGGAGAGGGAAAGGGATGGACTGGGAGTTTGGGGTTAATAGATGCAAACTATTACATTTAGGATAGATAAACAACAAGGTCCTACTGTATAGCACAGGGAACTATATCCAGTATCCTGGGATAAACCATAATGGAAAAGAACATTTAAAAAGAATGGGGATTTCCCTGGTGGTCCAGTGGTTAAGACTTCGCCTTCCAATACAGGGGGTGAGGGTTCAATCCCTGGTCAGGGAGCTAAGATTCCACATGTCTCATGGCCAAAAAAAAAGACCAAAACATAAAACAGAAGCAATATTGTAACAAATTCAATAAAGACTTTAAAAATGGTCCATGTCAAAAAAAATAAAAACAAAAAAAAGAACGTATATATGTGTATAACTGAGTCACTACAGCAGAAATTACCACAACATTGTAAATCAACTGTACTTCAATAAAAAATAAAAACAAAACAAAACAAAAAGGTATGACTATTAATACCAAGTATAGAATACATGAAACTGATTTTATCACATAGTTGATTTTATTACATAATTTTAAAAATTAATTTATTTTTATTAATTTATTTTTGGCTGTGTTGGGTCTTTGTCGCTGTGCACGGGCTTCTTCTAGTTGCAGCGAGCGGGGCTACTCTTCGTTGCAGTGCGCAGGCTTCTCATTGCGGTGGCTTCTCTTGTTGTGGAGCACGGGCTCTAGGCATGCGGGCTACAGTAGTTGTGGCTCATGGGCTGTAAAGTGCAGGCTCAGTAGTTGTGGCTTACGGGCTTAGTTGCTCTGAGGCATGTGGGATCTTCCCGGACCAGGGCTCAAACCCGTGCCCCCTGCGTTGGCAGGCGGATTCTTAACCACTGTGCCACCAGGGAAGCCCTATTACATAATTTTAATAATTCTATCACATCTCCCCAAAAGCCCTTTCTTTTGGAAGTGGGAGATAAGGCATATCCTGGGTCCCTTCAGGCTTCTCCAATGCCACACTTACCAACAGACTACATCAGTAAAATAAGAACTTCTTCATAACACAGATGCCGTGCTGCCATTCAGAACCTTTCCATAAGGAAATGAAGAACTCTCAGGAAATGTAAATCCCTTCTTTTTCCCATTACCCATCCAACAGATAGGAAAGAGAAGAAAACACAGTGGTATGTGAACCACAGATTTGTTTGTCAGCTGGAACAATACCTCAGCCCATCTTGTACTGTCTGGTTGCTGTGAGATGAGAACAGAAGAAAGCCCTGAAAAGCAGATGCCAGTTGTCTTTGTCTCTTAATTTCTTGGATCAGTTTATATCTTGAACCATGTGAGCTCTGAATTCTGCCTTTCTTCTGTGTGAGGCTGCGTTGGCTTTGGGCGAAGCTTTTTTCAAGCATAGGAGAACAAGACAGAAAGCATCTGTGCCATTAGTAAGGGATAAGTGAGATGGAGCCAGCTCAAGGCTGGTGGGAACGTGTCCCTTGGGGCTGCCTCCTTCCTGTCCCTTGCCAAGATCTGGCTCAGCAGTGGGAGAGGGGAAATGGGGAGACACATGACCCAGAGGCCAGCTGAGGTGGGACACAGGTGTGGTTTAAAGACAGGAAGCACTGGAAGGCATTTATTCTTGGGACTTTAGCCTAGACATAAAAATCTACTAGTCATTCTTCCTGTAGAGAAACCTGTAGGATAAAGATAGTGGTTTTGCTTACAATCTTCTAGCAGCTTTTTTCTTCTGTCCTCGTTGTCTGCCCAAGCATACCCTTGTCCTTAAAGTTAAGTGTAAAACACTGAATTTTTGCTGACTTTGGACTCTTTTCTGATGGGCTGTTAAGTCTAAATGTGAATTAAGTACCTCCACACACTCTTGGGTTCCTCCAAACCCAGAGATGGGTCACCCCACTGTATCCTGTCCTTATTTCTCTATCATTTCACACTTTGCTCCCAGAAGCCCATATGATACATGTCAGGTCAAAGCTAATTAGATCTCCCCAAATCCTTGGAACAGAGGAAATATGAAGCCCATTTCAGAGATGAGAAAGCCAAATCTCAGCTAAGGAAAAAGAGCCTTGTAGAGTTGACAGGGAAAATTTGGGGCTGAGTAAGACAGAAGATGCACAGCCATCCCAGAGTGAGATGGTGGAGACAGCTTGTCTTTTCCCATCTGGAAGAATGCTGGCTGCTCACCTCTTCTTCCTTTCTCTCCTCAGCTCCAGGTTCCACCCATGATTGAAATTCTCAGACTCCCACATCCACAAGTCTCCCCACCACCCTTGAATCTCCTAAAGGAAGGCCCTGCTTGTAGACTCCTATAAATATCACCCATCTAAGGAGTACCTAGCAGGGAGCAATCTGAGAGGTGCCCTCGGCAGAGCTGAGGTCTAAAAAAGTTTTACAGATCATCTATCAAGATCAAATTATAGCAAATTTGCCCCTAATGAAAAATAGGCTGAAGGAACAACGTAAGTGAGCCTCCTGTAAAATTGGCATTGTGCCTGCCCCTCACTGCAAAGACTCCAATCTGCGGGTTGCATATAGAAGACTGACTTTGGGTTTCCCGAGAATTACAATAAACCCAGATGCCCCAGGTTTTGATTTGTCTTTTTTCCCCCCAAGTACAAGTGCTCTTTTATTGGTAGAAGCATTTTTATCAGCCGCGTTTTCTTTTATTTTAGAAAGTAATGCATGGGGCTTCCCTGGTAGCGCAGTGGTTAGGAATTCGCCTGCCAGTGCAGGGGACACGGGTTCGAGCCCTGGGCCGGGAAGATCCCACATGCCACGTGGCAACTACACCCGTGCGCCACAACTACTGAGCCTGCACTCTATAGCCCGCGAGCCACGACTACTGAAGCCTGTGTGCCTGGAGCCCGTGCTCCGCAACAAGAGAAGCCACCGCAATGAGAAGCCTGTGCACCGCAACAAAGAGTAGCCCCTGCTCGCTGCAACTAGAGAAAGCCCGCGCGCAGCAACAAAAACCCAACGCAGCCAAAAATAAAATAAATAAATTAAAAAAAAAGAAAGTAATGCATGATTGTAAAAAACTCAAACGTAAAAATAAGGGAGAGTGAAAACATCCTCTCTCTTTCCTTACCCTCCCCCTCTCTTAATCCACTCTCCAGAGATAATCACTGCTTCAACTGTAAAACTGGGAGAGGCTTTTCTACCCTTTGGGTGATAGTCCCTAACTTCAAAGCCATGACAACCTGCACGTGTGCAGAAGAGGCAATAATAATAATAAACACTCTGCACATTGAGAGTTCACTATGTGCCGAGCACTGTCGTAAGCATTTTTGCATGCACAGCTTTTTCAATATGCACAACATCCCCATAGGACGGCAGAGGCAAGATTCAAACCCAGGCATTTGACTCCAGGGTCTGGGCTGGACATGACTCATTCCACCTCCGTGCGTACCCTCGCCAGCCTCATGCTGTCCGCACTTGGTCAGCCACTGCTTGTTCCTGGCTCTCCAACCCTACCCTTAGCTTTGGAGTCAGACAAATCTTGGCACAAATTCTGTCTCTACCACTCACTAGCTATGTGACTTAGGGCTGTTTTCTTAACCTCTATGAGCCTCGGTTTTCTCATCTGTAAAACAAGGAGACTTGTCTGTGAGGGAATAAATGTAAGAAATGCTACACCATTAACAAAATACCTGGTACACTCTAGATGCTTGATAAACATTTTTTTTTGTGGGGGGAGTGGGGGGTGCCACGCTACACAGCTTGTGGGATCTTAGCTCCCCAACCAGGGATTGAACCCAGGCCCCTGGCAGTGAAAGCACAGAGTCCTAACCACTGGATCGCCAGGGATATCCCTCGATAAACGTTTCTTAATGAATATTTGTTCAAATGAAGGTGGCAATAGTAGATCCTAGCAGTAGGTTTACCTTTATTATACCATCGTATTATAAATAATAGGCTGTTGTCTCCTATTGATACTATGCTCCTAGCACCTTAATCTCTATGAGCTACATTAAGATTATTTGTATTAAAAAAAAAAAAAAAAAAAAGATTATTTGTATTGAGTGGTGTATCTCACACCCAACAGAAAGGGACATTCTTTTTTGGCTGTTTATCAAGAACCTCATTTCCAAACCTGTCGCATACAGACATTTGCAGCAAGCATTCTGGTGGTCATTTTATTGTTAAATCCTAAATCTTGGTAGCGTGTGCCCAATGGATTAGGGTTTTTTTTCTAAATATGGTACCTGACACTTGCTTAAGCCAACCTGGCCTCAGACATATATTTTTATAACAGCTTTGTTGAGATATAATTTATATACTTACCATGAAATTCACCCTTAATTTTAAAGTGTACAATTCTGTGGGTTTTAGCGTATTCACAGAGGTGGGCACCCATCGTCTCTATCTAGTCTGGAACCCTTTCATCACCGGAAAAGAAATTCCATGCTCCTCAGCAATCACTCGCCATTCCTCGCACCCCCCCAGCCCCTGGCAACCACTCATCTACTTTCTATCTCTGTGATTTATTCATTCTGGACACTTCATATCAATGGAGTCGTACAATATGTGGACTTTTGTGACTGGCTTCTTTCACTTAGCAAAATGTTTTCAGGGTTCCTTCACGATGCAGCAGATATCAGTACTTCATTTCTTTTATGGCTAAATAATATTGCCTTATATAGGTATATTGCCTTTATTTATACATTTATCAATTAATGGATATTTGGGGTTGTTTCCACTTTTGTCTGTTCTGAATAATGCTGCTACAAGTAAGCATGTACAAGTTTTGTGTAAATATATGCTTTCAATTCTCTTGGGAGTGGCATTGTTGGTCATATGGTAACTCTATGTTTACTTTTCTGAAGAACGGACAGGCTGTTTTCCAAAGCAGCTGTACCATGTTACATTCCCATCAGCAATGTACAAGGGTTTCAATTTCTCCATATCCTTACCAATACTTGTTACTGTCTCTCTTTTTAAATCATAGCCATTCTAGTAGGTGTGAAATGGTATCTCATTGTGGTTTTGACTTGCATTTTCCTAATAACTAGTCATGTTGAACATATTTCATGTGCTAATTGGCCATTTGCACATCTTCTTTGGAGAAATGTCTATTCAAACGCTTTGCCCATTTTAAAAATTGGGTTATTTGTTGGCCTCAGATATTTTTATAACAGTTGTTGTATGTATGGTATGTTGGAAGGATCACAGGCTTACCTGTGTTTGACCTGTGTTTGATTCTGGCTCCATCCCTTAACTATGTGACCTCAAGCAAGATTATTTCATTTCTATGAAACTTAGCTTTATTATCCATAAAAGGGGAGTCACACCTCTCTCTCAGGACTGTTATAAGGAAAAATGAGATGTAAAAGCATCAAGCACAGATTGGGGTACTCAACAGACACTCAAAATTTGTTAGACCCTTTCATCACTCCACCCACATCTTAGACATGTTTTCCCTTAGGAAGATGTATTTGACCCTGGCGGACCAATTTCAACATGGCCAGTGGAGTGGACTGAAGTCTAAAAGGCAGGGCCTCCAGTTGGAAAAGGTCAGTGAGTTTCCTGTGAGGTCCCCCCGACACATCCAACAATGCTTCCACTTTGGGGTAAAGGTTAGGGTTAGGGGTTACATGGCCTTGCTGATCTCTGCATGAGATCATCTGAGCAAATATAAGCCATCTCAGTAGCCTGAAAAATAGGATGGAGACAGTTATAAAAGAGCGATTGTAACCCCTTATGCCAGCACCACCAGTACCCTGTGTAACTGTCCGAATTTTGAATAGTAAGACTTTAAGAATGAGTGGCTTGAAACGGTTGGGTAACATGACATTCAGAGTCTGGATTTTCATAAGAGTAAGTCTGGCTCTTGCTTATTAACAGTCTGGTAATGCACAAGGCCTGTCATTTGTTCTTTCTCTAATGAATGGAGAGGCTGTTTAATTTCCTAATGGGCAACCTGGTAATTTTAGTCTCCCACTCCAAGCTTTCGCCTGGCTTGTTCCACGTGCATAAAAACAACCTTCTTCCTCTTGCTATCACGTGCTGTTTTTCTTCCCATTAAAGCTCAGTTCAAAGGCCATTTCCTCTAAGTAGTCTTCTCTATTAGGGGAAGATAACCCCTGAATGGGTGGCCAGGCTGATAACTGCACTCAGTTATTAATCCTGTAATCATTTATTGAGCATGTATTATGTGTAAGACATTGTGCTGTGTCCTGGGAACACAAAAAGGAATATGACATAGTCTGTGCCTTCAAAGGCTCATGATTTGTTGGGTATAATGGATGTGTAAACAGATATTTACAAATAACACCATGCTTCAATGATTGCCCCAAAGTGATTTTCATCACCGGAGCACAGCGGGTAGAGCTTGCAGGAATAGCAGACTCTAAAGTTTCATCTTCCCTCAGGTATCCTTTGGGCAACCCCTCCATTTAGATACAACCATTAGAAGAGAAGAGAAAACACACACACATTCTTTCATTTTTCTGTGTCAAACCATACTTTGGAGAAGGGAACCAGCAGAGAAGAAATGAAACAGAGTAGATTTTTAAAATTATTTCTCTAAATAGAAAAATAAAAGGAGAAATCACAGGAAAGTATTACAACCAATTTACAGTACTGTTTTGTTATATATAAGTAGACGCTGCAGGGAGAAATTTAGGCAAGGAGAGAATGATTTCATCTCCCATGTCCCCCAGAGCCTGACAAAGGTTTTCCTGCAACCCCACGAACAGGGTCCTCAGCCTTCTCTAGACTTCCATCTGCTCATATTTAAAATGAAGAGGTTGAACCAGCAGATCTTGACGATTCTGACAGTTCTGAGAGCCTATGAATAAGAGTGGGCAGTCTATTCACGGGTTTATTTTTAGCTGGGAGAAAGGAAGAAAACATGAATAGCAGGAAAAATGGAGGTGTCTTAATGTTTATTTGGTTGTAGAGGGCAGTGAAGGCGTGAGAAGCCTGTTCATTGCTTTCTTTCTCAGTGGTGAGGCAGGACCACAGAACTGGAGCACAGAGCCCTATGGAAACAGAGAGGAAGCTCAGGAAGATTAGGAACTGAGGAAGACAGCCAACGGGTCCAGGCAGCATCGTTTTTCTAGATTAGGAAATGTGTAACCAGTAGTTTGTAGTAACTAGGCTCTAACGTGATAAAGAAGATGTGGGTATGAAGAATAGGTTTTTAAAATAAGGGACAATGGGGGCTTCCCTGGTGGAGCAGTGGCTAAGAATTCGCCTGCCAATGCAGAGGTGACGGTTTCAAGCCCTGGTCCGGGAAGATCCCACATGCCGTGGAGCAACTAAGCCCGTGCACCACAACTACTGAGCCCACGTGCCAAAACTACCGAAGCCCACGGGCCTAGAGCCCGTACTCCACGACGAGAAAGGCCACTGCGATGAGAAGCCCGCGCACCACAACGAAGAGTGGCCCCCGCTCACCGCAACTAGAGGAAAGCCCGCGCACAGCAATGAGGACCCAGCGCAGCCAAAAGTAAGTAAATAAATAAATAAATTTATATAAATAAATAAATAAGGGACAATGGCAGGTGGCTAGCAGACCCCGATAGATGTCCAGGACATTGTGCTATATAAACCCCAGAGATTCAGCTCCCTGGGGGACACTGGGCACGATGTTTGTGTAGCAAGGACTGGATGAGGGAGGATGCCAATAGCACTCTGCAGGCACAGACTGCAGACAAACCGCCCCTGACTCATATCTCCAAATGAAATAACACCTTGGGCCAGCCAACTTGCTTTCCCTCTCCATCAAGAATATTTTATCCTCTTATTTTCTTTTGATCACATATGTCAGATTCCTATTCTCTCTGATACATTGTTACACTTGGGTCTAACTACAACTGCCAAAACAATTAGTGTCTATTTAGAAAGATCCCCCCAAAATACCTCCCAATCTAATAACTATACACATGGCACAAATTATCATTATATGCTACAACCCATCCTTCTGGCCTCATTCATTTCTTCTCCCATGTATGTTTTCATTCATTTATTCATTCAACATTGAGCTTCTATAAGCTGTGGACCTTGGGCAAGTCACTTAACCTCCCTACCTCAGCTTTTATCTGTAAATGGACTAATAGTAGCCATCTTAGAGGTTACTGTTAGAATTAAGTGAGTTATTATATGTGCCATGCTTGGAACAGTGCTTGCCACATACTAAGCACCATATAAGCATTAGATTTTATCATCATTATTATTCACTAATTTTACTACTATACAACAGGCTAAGCACTCTGCTACCTTAGAGATTCCAAGATGTGCCTTCAAAGAGCACACAGTGGCCCAAAATAGTAGCCTTATAAAAAGTATTATCATTATTAATATTGAAAGGAAATGCACATTACACATTACCAGGAGAGAGAACTGAACAGAGAGTAACCGAAGAGATGTCAGAGGTGAGAGAGGGGAGAGTCTGATGTGGGCACAGGGAGAGACGGTGGTGCCATTGATACACTGAGTGTGAGCTGACGGAAAGACATTCGAGGCAGATGGATATCCAGATCTTGTGCTAAGATGAGAGATCTGGAACGGAGACATCAATTTGGGAGCCACTGAAAGGTAAACAGTAGCAGGAGTATATGAGAGCTGGCAGGAGGAGGCTCCAAACTGTGAGCCGAGAACCCAAGATGGAACCCTGGGGGAACACCCTCATGAAGAGACAAGCAGGGAAAGAGAAACCTGCGGAGGAAACTGACGGAACCAGGAGAAAGCAGGAGGAAAACCAGAAGAGTGACACCAAAGAGATCTCGGGAGAGGGGAGTTTCAATGAGAAGCATGTGATCAAGAGGGTCAGAAGACTCAAGAGTCCATGGGATTTAGCACAAAAGAGGCCACTGCGAGCCATTTGGGGAAGGTGGAGGGATGCATCCAGTCCTGCGTGAGTCCAGGTACGGGTGGAGGGGAAGTGGCTACAAAGAGGTATGACTATCATAAAACCTGGCAGCCCAGGTAGGGAGGAAAAGGGGTGAGCAGCTAGAGAGGGATGCAGGATAGAGGAATCGCACCTCCCGCCTCTCCTCTCTTCCCTCCTCACAACTCTGGATCCAGCCGTGGTGAAGTGCAGAAAATGCCATGCTCTGAACACACTGTGTCATTTGCAACTTTATACGTTAAAAAAGAATTGTGGTAAAATATATATATAACATAAGATTTACCATTTTAACCATCTTTAAGTGTGTACAGTTCAGTGGCATTAAGTACATTCACATCGTTGTGGAACCATACCACCATCCATATCCAGAACATTTTCATCCTCCACAGCTACAGCTCCACGCTCATTAAACAGTAACTCCCCATTCCCTTCCACCCCCAGCCCCTGGTAACCACCAATCTACTTTTTGTCTATAGTTTTGACTACTCCAGGTACCTCCTATAAGTGGAATCATACAACATTTGCCCTTTTGTGACGGCTTAATGTCACTCAGCATTTTTAAGGCTGAATAATTTTCTACTGTATGTATGTATACACCACAATTTGTTTACCATTTGTCCATCAATGGACATGTTGATTGCTTCCACCTTTTGGTTATTGTGAATAATGCTATAAACATGGGTGTACAAATATCTGTCTGAGTTCCTGCTTTAACTCCTTTGGGTATACACCCAGAAGTGGCATTGCTGGGTCATATGGTAATCCAATGTTGAATGTTTGAAGAAAATTCACACCGTTCTCCGTAGTAGCTGCACCATTTTACACTCCCACCGACAGTGCAGCTCCAGAAAGGGTTCCAATTTCTCTACATCCTCACCAACACTTTGTTATTTTCTGTTGCTTTTAAAAAAAATAATAGCCATCCTAATGGGTGTGAAGACCTTTATTCCTTTTTGCGTCTTAATGTTAGCCAAAACGTCCTGCTTCCTCCTGCCATCCACACACAAAGCCTAGTTACCCATCAATAACTCCTCAGTTCCTCTGAGGACTCAGAACCACTCCTAACAGAG
>NW_020175821.1:10829052-10834146 GCF_003031525.2 Neophocaena asiaeorientalis asiaeorientalis | reverse complement strand
CCCCTGCATCGGCAGGCGGACTCTCAGCCACTGCGCCACCAGGGAGGCCCGAGTTAGCCACTCTTTATGCCTCACGTTTGCTACTTACACATGCTTACTGGATTGCACATGTTACACTGAGGGAAACTATAAGTTTTCAAATCTCTGTCCTCAACATAGACATGTACACCTTAGAGAATGGAGATTAATTGCTAGTCATCATTATATTCCCATATCCCAGCACAGTGATTGGCATCACGGCTATGCTTTTCTCAGCTTAATAAATAAGCTTACATAAGGAAGAGTTCCTGCTCTCAAAGAATTTATAGTTTTATTACAATTTTAGGACAGGCATAAATATATGAAATCTTAAATAATAGGAGGTCAGGACAGGAATAAAGACGCAGACGTAGAGGGTGGACTTGGGGACAAGGGGAGGGGGAGGGGTGGGCCGGGATGAAGTTAGAGAGTGGCATGGACATATATATACACTACCAAATGTAAAATAGATAGCTAGTGGGAAGCAGCCACATAGCACAGGGAGATCAGCTCGGTGCTTTGTGACCACCTAGAGGGGTGGGAGGGAGGGCGACACAAGGGGGAGGGGATATGGGGATATATGTATATGTATGGCTGATTCACTTTGTTATAAAGCAGAAACTAGCACACCATTGTAAAGCAATTATACTCCAATAAAGATGTTAAAAAAAAAGAAAAAGTGAATAAATAAATAAATAATAGGAGGTCAATGAAAGATACCAGATGCTCCAAAGAGGGATAACGATAACTTTCACGTAGGTAGTTGAGGGCAGTAGCCTTCAAATACTTTTGATCACATTAACTCTCTCAGTAAAAAGATTCTGAGCACAACTCACCATATATAATATGTACGTAATATATTACTTACAATATATATAATACATTATAAGTAAATTAATTATATATGTGTCTTATTTTACTATTGTGCCTTAAAAATATACACAAAATAAAAATTAAAAGAAGATGTGATAGAAAAAGCGCCTACTGAATGGGAGAAGATATTTGCAAGTGATATATATCTGATAAGGGGTTAATACCCAAAATATGCAAACTAATGAACTAATACAACTCAACATCAAAAAAAAAACCCCACAAAAGCCGGATTAAAAACTGCGCAGAGGGCTTGAACAGACATTTTTTGAAAGAAGACATACAGATGGCCAAAAGACACAAGAAAAAATGTTCAACATCACTAATCATCAGGGAAATGAAGATCAAAGCCACAATGAGATATCATCTCACACCTGTTAGAATGGCTATTCGCAAAAAGACAACAAATAACAAGTGCTGACAAGGATGTGGAAAAAAGGGAACCCTCATGCACTTTTGGTGGGAGTGCAAACTGGTGCAGCCACTATGGAAAACAGTATGGGGATTCCTCAAAAAATTAAAAATAGAACTACCATATGATCAGTAATTCCACTCCTGGGTATTTTTCTGAAGAAAATGAAAACACTAATTTGAAAAGATATATGTACTATGTTCATTGCAGTATTATTTATAATAGTCGAGATATGGAAGCAACCAAAGTGTCCGTCCACAGATGAATGGATAAAGAAATCGTGGTGTGTGTGTGTGTGTGTGTGTGTGTGTGTGTCTCTCTCTCTCTCTCTATATATATATATAGAGAGAGAGAGAGACACACACACACACATACACATGCACACACACACACACACACACACACACACACAATGGAATATTACTCAGCCATAAAAAAGAATGAAATCTTGCCATTTGCAATGACAAGGATGGACCTTGATGGTATTATGCTAAGTGAAATAAGTCAGACAGAGAAATACAAATACTGTACGATTTCACTTATACGTGGAATCTAAAAAACAAACAAAAAACAATGAACAGGGCTTCCCTGGTGGCGCAGTGGTTGAGAGTCCGCCTGCCGATGCAGGGGACACGGGTTCATGCCCCGGTCCGGGAAGATCCCACATACCGCGGAGCGGCTGGGCCCGTGAGCCATGGCCGCTGAGCCTGCGCGTCCGGAGCCTGTACTCCGCAACGGGAGAGGCCACAGCAGTGAGAGCCCCGCGTACGGCAAAAAAAAAAAAAAAAAAACAATGAACAAACAAAACAGAAGCAGACTTATAGCTACAGAGAACAAACAGGTGGTTGCCAGAGGGGAGGTGGGTGGAGGGGATGAATGAAACAAGTGGAGGAGATTAAGAGGTAAAACTTACCCAGTTAGAAAATAAATAAGTCTGGGGGATGAAATGTACAGCATGGGGAATGCAGTCAATAGTATTGTAATAACTTTGGTGTCAGATGGTAACTAGACTTACCATTGTGATTATTTTACAATGTATAGAAATATTGAATCACTATGCTGTGTACCTGAAACTAACATAGTGTTGTAGGATAGAAATCCAAATAGCAAAAAAAAAAAAAGAGGATGCAACAGAAATATAATCAGAAGTGTCAGTATTTTCTTCCTGCACCCTAACGGATTGCCTTGGCACCCCATTCTGGGGACCAGCAATCTAAAGCAGTGGGATACAAAATGGGGCCCCCCCAGCCAGTGTTGGGGCACAGCCATTTTGTCACTAGTCTATGACATGATAAGCACAAAAAATGGAAAGTAAGCATCTGGAAACTTTTATAGCAATTTAACTAGGTACATTCAAGTCTGCCAGACATCAAAATTTTAAAAGTGGCCTTGTATTTTGTACTCTTTGCTTCTTACTTCATTTGTCTAAATTATTTTTTATTTATTTATTGAATGAATTTAGTAATTAATCTTTACTGTATTTTATAAAAGTATTCACTTGGAAATGAAAAACAAAACAAAACAGAATTCTGTGCTTGGAAGGCACAAGAATAGACAGTGAGTCTTCGGGTCCTGAGCTGGAAGGGCCTCGGAGAGCTGTCTGTCCTCTGGGCTCAGAACTGGGGGAGCATCGTGGCTACAGTGGACTAGGAAGGATCCCATTTCTCCTGACTGCTCCCTGCCCAGGACGGGGTTGTCTGCTCCCTCCTGAGCTCCCAGAGCCCTCTGTACACCACACAATAAACGCTGCTGTTCTGAAGTAAATTGGGATGTTTGGGGAGAATTACAGGCAGGGAGTCTGAAGGGACTCCTGTCCCCAGATCCAGCATGACACAGGGGCATCTAGGGTGTGTGTCTGCTTTCCCTCCTCTGTTCCATTACACGCCACCTTGCTGTCCTCTGATCAGAGCCCTAAGCACTCTGCGTTCTCCCTTCCCTATGGACACTCCATAAATATTTGTGGGCAAGGCCAATGAAAACATTAAAACACCATTCTCGTTTCAGACATACTGTGTTGATGCCATTTAATTGGATGTTTTTGTCCCTGGGTTCATAATTCTTTTGTTCTAGCTTAACTACCAAATTCAGCCTCGCGTCACAGCCCCGCAACTCATGGAGTGAGTCTGTGCAAAATGGGGCAATATAGCAAGCAGCATTCCATTTATAACCCTGGTGCTCAACATGGGCAGCGGGGGCTCTTCCATTAACATGCACAGTCACCAGCCCCTGTCCTGACAGCTGCCGAACCACAAACTTCTCCAGAAACCAGGTGTGAGACCCCTTCTCACGGCAACCCTGAGCCAGGTGACAGGAGTGCCCTGCAAGGCTCTGCCCTTGGCCCCAGGGGTCTCCCTGGAAAAGGCCAGGGCTGGAGCGTACAAGATCTCCTGTTTATGGAGCATTTGCCACGTGGGCTGTTCTAAGTGCTGAGCACACAGCAGCTCGTTCAATTCTCCCCCAAATCCTTTGAGGAAGGTACCTTTTTTTTTTTTTTAACTGTGGTAAAATATACATAACATAAAACTTACCATTGTAACCATTTTCAATTCAGTGGCATTTAGTACATTCACATTGTTGTACAGCCATCACCACCATCCATCTCCAGAACATTTTCATCTTCCCAAACTGAAACTCTGTATCCATTAAATAAATAACAACTCCCCATTCCCCTCCTTCCTGCAGTCCCTGGCAAACACCATTCTACCTTCTGCCTCTATGAATTTGACTACTCTAGGAACGAGGACAGTATTTTTATTATTATCCCCTTTACAGAAGAGGAAACTGAAGCACAAACAGTTTAAGTAACTTGCCCAAGGTAACAGCTAGCAAATGCAAGAGCAGGCAGTCTGACTCTGGAGCCCACTAAGCCATGTGAAAGTGCACAGAAGTCCCTCTGGGGAGACAGCCAGATGCCTCATTTCTTAATGCCTCATCCGTCCACGACACGTGGCTCTACCCTGCTCAGCAGCAAGGTACTCTTCAGGTCCAAGACTCAAGGTGGGAGAAAAAGAAACTGGGATGATTCATACCACTCAATTTATCCTCTCCCAGTACATCCCACCACACACGTGCGTGCGCGCGCGCACACACACACACACACACACACACACACACACACACACCCTGTAGTGACAAGAACCTGACTTCTGGATTCAGACAGACCTGGGTTCCACGCACAGTTTTGTGATGTACTAAATGTCTGCTCTTGGACAATCTGTCTGACCTTTTGTGAGCTTCCATTTCTTCTTCATTAATGTGGGAATTATGCTATTTACCTTACAGGTAGGCTGAGAATAAGGGTTCAATGAGATGAATTTGGAAAACCATCAGGCACAGAATCTGACACAGAGCAGAAACTCAATCGTTGTAACTTCCGTCCCCCTTCTTTCCCACTTCACCCTTCCTTGAAAAGAAAACTGAAAAACCTCCATGAACGTGCTGAAGCCTGGCCAGTCTTTGGCTGTTGGAGCTACCAAGTGTGCTGGGGAGAGAAGAAATGAGGAAGAGGAAGAGGAAGAGGTGTGGTGGAGGGGAAGGAACGGCTGGGGTTTGTTCATCTTGGGGCAATGAAATTAAATCCCCAGAAAAATATGTGCTGCCTCTTGCATCTCAAGTATTGGCAGGAAAATTAGAACAATGGGATGCTGGTGGGTTCACAATAATACTGATGCTGTAAAGAGCCAAATCCCTGCCTGAGCTGCCATCCCCTCGGGCAGTAGGCAGGCTGGACAGCTCCTGCAGAGCCCAGTGTATTGTCCACTGGATCCCCAGAGCCTCACAGCCTGCCAGACACA